>NW_023339651.1:21487989-21496678 GCF_004916995.1 Morone saxatilis | reverse complement strand
AAGTTTTAAGATTATCATGCCAAATTGAGCGATATTCTAATAATTTCGAAGAGCGCCATTTCCTTTCCGAATTTAGGCTTCTTCTGTTAAAGAGCTGCAGATTTCTAAGTTAGGTTTTTTGTATCAGTACTGAAACTAGGCAGATATCCCATAAACACTAATATTGAAAAATCTCAAATGATACCAACTTATCACTCAACTTTTAAACTTTTTAGCTACAGTAACCCTTTTGATTAATTGATATTAAAGTCAAAAATTAGTCTCAAAAGATTAGATTATTTCAGTTTATATTGTGTACATATTCCTAAATAAAAGTTGTGTTTAATCAAATGACCACAAACTAACTGACAGAAAACCTGCAACCAGTTCTATTCTAGCACAATAGTCCTGGTTTGTCGCGATACCAGATGATTCGAGATCTCATCACCTACCAATCGTCTGGGGGTTTCTAAATGCAAAGTCATTTTATTTTATTATAATATGGGAGGATTTGTTAGTTCAGAATGAATATTACAACATAAACACATTAACTCAGTCATGTAGATGTCCCAGTCTCAATAATTAAAAACAAATGTATATCAGATAATACACAATATTGTTTGCTAGTTGTTTTTTAAATTAGGTAACTAAAATGTTTTTTCAAACCTAGTTTTAGCTTTTAGTTTAGTTGTAGATAAGCATGCCTTACAGACACACACAAATATGTATACACACACAAGTGTAACCTTTTCTTCATCCACATCCACCCAGTTTGTGATATGGGAGCAGCACTAAATCACTGTTCTCCATCAACCTCATTAAATTAAATATGTATTCCAGTGTTTATCTCAAGTGAGCTCATCTGCCTGTCTTAATAGGGGGTTAATTCATTACAGAGGCAGCTCCCAGGAGGATGAGTGAAACGCCCTCCTTTAAATCTGTTTTATTGCACTTATACATGATGTCATTAACTTTGCAATGGAGCTTGTTTGGTTACATGATGTTCTGTCCAATGACCCAAACTAAACAGATGCATACATCAACTCTGTGACGAGGTAGCAAATCAACAATAAAAACAGTTTAACAAGTGAGGATGCAGAAAGGATTTTATTTTTATTGAAACCACACAATAATACATCAGCGGTAAAGAGTTTACAAAAACAACTCTCACTCAGTGTCACCCACCGACCTGCAGCAGGACACATGCTCTGGATTTTGGATTCTAGTCTTGTGTGCAAAAAGGTAGAAAGGTGTTTCACACAAATACTTTTTACAGGCAGAAATACTGCAGCTGGTTGGGATAAGCTGAGTGCGTGGAGCCAAAGAAGCAGTGTGTACAGTTAGTTTACAAGTCAGAAAACTGGTCAAGTGCAAAGACGGAAAAGCGGTCTGCAAGGACTTCCTTTTCTATTTTATGAGCATTTGTAGTTTTAACAATATGTCTGTGGCTAGTGAGGCATTTCTTCAGTTAGTTTCTAGAGAAGGAAACTTTTCACCTGATTCTAGTGTAATGTTACGTAGCTAGAAACATGACTACTCTGAGGCTGTACTTAAATGCTCACAAGGGTGATGTGGGATATGGTGATAACAGGCATGTTTACCATGTTCATTGGTTTAGCTTGTCAGCAGGCTAACATTTGCTAATTAGCACTAAATGACAGGAATAACATTAATTTTGTATTTAATTTTGTCTGAATGGCTGCTGTGAAAAAGGTCAATTGGACAAATTATAAATTTCACCTGATGATGACCTGATGAAAAGTCAGAGGATCCCTTAAGTGATTGCAATCGACCCTTCCCACCCCTTTTTGCTCTGTGCTCCAATTACAGTTGAGCAAGCCACATTTTGAAGATGGTTAAAATGTAATAACGGCATATAGTTCATACAATACATTCATTACATTGAAGCCCTTGCTAAACAAGTTCACACAATGCTGATTAAGCTTCCCACCAACAGGTAAACCTCTTTATATTTCACAGATTTTTAAATCTGGTCTCTGCGGCAATATCCCCTAGAGGTGTCAGAGAAAAGTTTCCTCTGAGTGTGCTTTAAATAATGGATTACTGCAGTTTTTTGAAGACAAGTCTAGGACTTTCCAGGCCTATGAGCGTTATGTAATGTCATAAGTATGCGTTGACAGTGTTTGTGTAATCACACCTTACTGCCAGGAGTGTGAGACAAGGTTCCTTTGACAAAAAGCCAATGAGATTTTTCAGCTGGATTTTGAATTATTGCAGAAAAAAATTATACACCACCATCCTCTGGGTAGCATGAATATCCACATCAAATTTCATAGCAATCTTTGGCTCCACTGAAGTCAAACTCCTATACTATCTTTGCCTCCAGAGTAGCTCCGCCTTAAAGAAGTGTATGCAGAGCTGAAACTACAACATACGCAAACAAATAATACATAATGAAATTTCAGAATCAGAATCAGAAATACTTTAATAATCCCAGGGGGAAATTACTTAAAATGTACTCATATTTACACTAAATCTGTCAAATTTAATTCCAGTCAGTAACATACAGGAAATAACAAGATCAAAGTAGTGCAAAACTATAAAGATGGGCCTGTTAGAAACAGGCTAATACAAGGAGAAGGTATTTGGCTGAGAATATGAAGGCATCTGAAATAAATGTGTGCAGCAGACAAACCTTCCACAGAGGTTTCCTGTCAATCACTCAAACATAATCTCATATCTGGTCACATTAAACATCGGTTCTGTTCATGTTTGAGACCAAAACGGTCAATCAATAATCTCAATACATTTTAATCAGACTCTTTAAAAGTACCTCAACAATATTTCCTTCCAAAGGAACCATCTTCCGTTCTCTTATGTTAACCGTGTGGTAACATGAAAAGAGAATAAAGTGGAGAAATTAACTTTAAAACAATAAGTCAGTGGTTTGTGGATGACAGAATAAAGTAAGCCCTTTGATTAAATACGGACACATCCAAGTCCTCATAAACTGTTGAGTATGGAACTCAAGGCAATGATAATACTGTGGGGTCCTTCAAATACTGTAGCATTTGCCTCAAGCGCTTTTCCACTTAGTGGAAGGAGCATGGCACTGACATACAGAGTGGAGTTTCAGAACTATTTCTAGTAGATGGAGGTCGTCTTCGGTTGAGCCAAAGAGCCACTACATTTCAGAGTAAAAGTTAGCCGTCTGGAAAACATGAATATCAAAGCAGGAACTGTAAATGCACTGACTTCCTTTACACTCTATTACACTACTATATCATTCATGCACTTCTGTAGCCTTGGCCAGTAACCTAGCCCAATAATGATAAAAACGCACAATTCAAAGTTGGCCCCTGCACCCTGGGTCAAGCAGTGATGGTAGAACATGGAGTGAGGGAGCGCCATTGCCGAAATCAAAGAAATAAAACATTTGATTGCACATCCACACAATACTGCCAGACCTATCTCCACACAGGAATCTGCTTGCTATGTTTTTACCCAACCTCACCCTGTGTGCTGACCAAAGGTTGACACCCAAAACATCCTCCACACAGCAAAATCAGAAAATAATCTCTGCAGATACAGACACCGCCACGAACATCTAGTGGGTCACAAGTGATGACTGAGAGGGATTATGTTGTATGAGTCTATACATTGTTTTTACCTACCTACATAGTATGCCTTTAAACCACAATGGATGAATGGGAATATTTGAACAAATTTTTCCTTTATCGATTCAATGATAAAGGCTGGAAGTAGGAGGTCTTCTACCAAATCTGTCTTAATACAAGTTAAACGTGTTCATTTATATTTTAAAAGAATGCTGTAATCGCTCCTCCATACTGACTGTGAGGGGATCCTTTTATTAACTGCTCTGTAAGAAATAGTTGACAAAATCCATAGTCCTTGTATGATGCAAACTGGAAATACAAAGTGAGAATTTCATACTACCGCTGAGCCAACAAAACAGTGCTACACCAATCTTAGCTACAATGCTAATATTGCTTGCAGTAGATTGCCATGTTTCAGAGACTCAAACAGTTTCTGTAACAAACCTGGTAGTTGCATCTGTGTGCCAATGTTTTGCCTGGTCTCAATATGAGACCAATGTTTGATTGTACAGTTCTGGAAATTCAGAAACACAAATTTACTGTCAAGATCGATCGGCTGTGCGCACAAACGTCAGCGCAGATCATGCGAAAGCCCAACAGATTTGAACTTAGTGCGGACATCCATGCAGAGCTCCATAAATGAAGGCAGCACAAAAGTTGTTTCTGCACCAGTGCGAATATGCCTTAATGGTGGAGTGAACTTGGAGGCTGAGCTTAGTAGAAACTGTGGATTACGTTCAGCAGCTTGAATTAATTTTATTTTTTTAGTTCATTTCTACCCAATGGCTATGGCATTAATGTATGAATTTGGTTAAATGATCAAATGACTCTGTTGAGGAACATTGAGGTTAGTGTTAATACGAAATGCTCAAAAGCTGATTTCGACTGGGGTCACTTGTGACTTCATCCACGCTCAACTATCTAGAAATAGTCATTCTTTGGCTACACTTCTTATTGACTTCATGAGTTCTGCCTGTCAAATCAACAGCACTGTGCATTCATGAAGCGTGAGGTGAGGTTGCTTTGGATAAAGGCATCCATCAAATGACGTGTCAATTATTTCCAGCTAACCGTAGCTGGGTCCAAACATGGCAGGAAGAGGCAGTGGGACCAAGGTTCAGCAGGTATCAGTGCTGCTGGATGAAAACATAGTGGCTTTCAGTTTTTGTGGCGGTGTTTGAGTTTTGGACACCAGTCAGTATCTGCATACAGAAGGCAGTGGACAGTCTTAAACCTGCAGGGAGGGAAGAGAAGAGAGTCAATTATTAACCAAATGTCAAGTGCTCAGCACTTCCCAGAGAACATTAGGTAAATCAAGTTAAGTGACTTAGGTAAAGGGATTAAAAAATGTGTAGAATTGACAATTCAACACATCCTTTAAAAACCTCTCATCTAGATTGTTTTTTCTTGGTTTGATCTGGGCCTTTTAGATTCAATGAAGGGATAATGTTCCAGCATCATACAGCACAGATTTACCAGTTAGCTGTGGCAAAACATAACTTCCATCTAACACTTTTGTAATGAACTGGAAGGCTGGCTGTGAGCCACACCTTATCAGTTGCTGACCCTCACCAATGTTCTTGTGGCTGAAATGAAGAAAATTCCTGCAACCAGGTTCCAAAATGTTGTGGAAAGTCTTCCCAGAAGAGTGGAGGCTGTTATAGTAGCATGTTAATTCCCATGGTTTTTTAATCACATATTTATGGATGCATATTGTATTCACTTGAAAAACCTTGGTCGGTGTGGTCCATGCCTACAGCTGAGTGCACCAGCAAAGTACCAGGAGTTAAAGGCTAGGGGAAACAGAGCCCTGCATTGGTCAGCTGGAGCTTGCTGGAGGCTGCCTAAGGCCTCAGTGTTAGGGGTTTTGGGTCAGGATTAGGGGGCTGAGAGCACTATGGGACCACTGGAATATGCAGGAAGATGGATACAGGATTTGGGTTAGGCTCAGGGAGGCTGAGAGCCTTAATTCAGAAAACAGGGCAGAATTGTTTTTTTTTTTTATCATGAAAAATGATCTCAGAATTATGAGATAATGAGTCATTAATTCAGAAAACAGAGCAGATTTTCTTACAAGTGAATGCAATACATTTCCATGCATATTTAACTCTCGTGTATGACAGGGACATACTGGCCATGTTGTATACATTGCACTACACTACAGTGCTAAATCTCTACATTATATAATTTTCCCAACGTAATTAAACAGACTGTAAAAGTACCATAAATAGCTCTACACTATGAGAACATTGAGCAAAATTCTCCAACAAGCTGAGAAACTCAATGATTTAGAAGCTTTTTTTTTAATATATAAATAAAATATAGTTTAAGCCTAGCTTGTCTCACAGATACAGTGTATGATAATAAATGCAGAACAGAACTATGGTCGAGTGCAGTGTATGGGGGAGCAAAAGAGCAATATTGCAGTGTTTTGGTATCAATATGCTTACCTTGTGGGGTCTTCAGCCAGTGAAAAGCCCCCAACAATGCTAACCACATTTCTTCTGTTCTCAAAGCCTCCATAGCTAAGAGTCACCTGTTGCAAAACAAACAAATATACACAGTTCAACTTTTTTTAATTAATGGAACGGCTTCTGCTGCACAAATCTATGTCACATCTGAAAATTATAGGGTTCACTACCACACTTGCTCAAGGTCTGAAATGTCATTTCATACTGGCAACAACACACAACACACACACACACACTCACCTGCTCCAGCACAGTGTCGGTGGGCAGCTTCTGTAGGTTCTCCAGGTGAGAGTGGAAGAGGTGTGTGTGTGTTAGGGTCACCTCCAGCAGTGCTTCAATGATGTAGCCGATGGTGCAGTCGTCTGGTAGTCGGATCTTCTCCGCTGTGCTGATGAAGTTCCCCAAACTGAAAGCAGAGGGCAGAGTTTCAGCCTACAAAGCCTGTCTGCAACTTATTTCAGTTTCCCTTTCAAAATTGCATACTTCTTACAAGATTTTCTCTGACTATATTTGACATGGCAATGTTAACTGGACCTGCGCTTTTACACTACATGCCACATTCACCCTTTCACACACATTCACTCAGCGATGGCAAAGACCATCGAACAGAAACTAACTCATTCATACACATTCACACACCGATGCACAGCATCTGGAGCAATTTGGGATTCAGTATCTTGCTCAAGGATACTTTCACACGTGGCAGGAGGAACCGAACCAACAACCTTCAGATTAGTGGATTAGTGAACTGTTAACATGTATGTTACATTTTGACTATGTATGCCTGTCTGTGCAGCCTTGTTTATTCACTGTGTCCATGGAAACAATGATGAACACAACCCCCTGCTCTCTCATGCAGTGATAAACATTTTCCAAACACCATGACAAAAACTCTGCTTGTATGATTGATAACAACAACACACCTAACTCACAATAAGACCTGAAGGCAGGGTGCTGGATCCTTAATGTTTTTAATAATATTAATAAAGAAAGACTAGGATAGCACTCCAATTACAATTTTTAACTTCGCCACACGGATGTTAGGGTAATTTCCCTGGGTTTGTTTTGTGTTAACATTTAAGAATACATAGTGAATTAAACAATGGGGGCGAGGAAAGAACCCATTTCCATTTTAGTTCACTATGCATCTAAGCCATATTATATGCTATGCAGAACCTCATTTTCTACCACTACATGCAACAAAATGAGTACCCTGGCTCACTTCAAAGATTAGTTGAGTACCTAATCCTTGATGTCCTACCTGGCCCATGGGCTCATTTTTAGTGCCAGACCTCTGCTGATACAGAAACCTGCTCCACCTGTGGCAAACCAGAACTTGACAGACACCTGAAATGAGAAAGGATCAGCCAGCTGTTAGGGGTGTAATACTAACATAACCCAGTTAACATTCTGAAGCCTGGATTTAGCTTTATTGCTCACTCCTATATTTGTCAGTTAGCGGAGCCAGAAACTACTAATAAAGGTGTAAGCTGACTTACCGATCCGTCACTCTTGACCCTCTCTGCAGCCTCTATAGGATGATCCAGACTGGGCCGGCCCAGGTACACATCCTGGCTGTGGTGGTAGGAGGAGAGCAGATGCAGCAGGCTAGGCAGGATCACATAGTTATCATCATCCACATGACAGAACCACCTGTAAAACAAACACACAGACACACACAGAGTCAGCGTTGTATCTTCATTTGTAAGTGAATGTGCGTTGTGATGGTAGCCTTGCAATCAACTGCTTGAAATGTAATCAAAAACTCTAACAGTTAACACTTAATTAACAGTCTGCTCAGGTCAGATCACCTTGCACTTACTTTTTCTGAGACTCAATGAATTTGTCGTACTCTACAGACATCTTGCAGCATAGAGCCTGGCGGGTGTGAGCTGCTGAGCAGTTAGTGTTGATGATGTTAGCTCCTGGGAAAAGACAGCAGACGACAGCACTGTATACAGTATCATACTGTTCCTACAGTCATCATGTATCCCTAGTTGGTAGCAGATGGTTCGCCTACAGTACAAAAGCACTGGAGATACTGTACACCATTCGATCTGCTTTGTTTGAAAAATCTGCACTTGTATTTATGTACATGACTACATATTCCTGTGACACATACACTGCAGTACAAACACTGAACATTTGAACTACGTACAATTATTAAGAGGATGTAAATTTGCACATCTGCATTGATCTACGTCTGTGTAGCTAGACACAATTAAAGAATGTCTCAATTTGGACCAAATAGTTTTGCATAATTACTCAAATGTAATTGGCCCCTTTTACCCCAAATGTTATACTCTGTGTAAAACATTATTTTTTTGTGCTTTACATCTTTATGCCCTATCTTCATTCTGTTCTTTGTTGTTGAAACAAAGGGTTATTAATGTTTCTGATCTTTGGCCACACAAAATGAGTCAGGAAACTGTCCCACTTCATACCTGTTCTCAGCCGCAGCTCCTTGTCCTCCCCGTCAGTGAATATGTAGGTCTGAAACAAAAGGCACACTGTTAGTGCAAGCGCGCACACACACACATTCTTGCACTCCTACTGGGACACAATGAAGAGCTCCATTGTTTTTTCTTGTTGTTGAGGATGTGTGTGAAGTCGTGAGAGGAAAAGCAAAGACAGAACAAAAAATGACACACACACACACAC
>NW_023339651.1:21487515-21487917 GCF_004916995.1 Morone saxatilis | reverse complement strand
ACAGACACAGCAGAGGGAGAACACATTTCACAACTCTCTTCAGTGATTCAACTTACAGCACTTTTACCAACAGGTGTGCTGTGGAAACGAGTACCAAATCAGTCCAGTATTTTACAGAAATAACAAGAACATGAACTGTATGCTTCTTTTCACCTTTTCATCTCTCTTTAGGTTATGTTGTGCAAATAAAATTCAAGTTACATTAATGGTCAAAGTGCCGGAGTTTTACAAACAAAGGTCCTCCTGCTACACTGGCTCTAGTTCTAATTTGCCTTATAATAAGAAATCTCTACCATAATGTCATCAATCGTCATTTTGTGTATCTTTAGTATCCGTTCAGGAACCATTGATGCACCAGTACTAATTAAAAGTACTGCTCTAGCACCAGTATGAGGAAAAACC
>NW_023339651.1:21487274-21487415 GCF_004916995.1 Morone saxatilis | reverse complement strand
TGACACTGACCCTGATACAGACTACAATAATCAGCCAGCAGCATCTTAATGACAATCTTCTCCTTGAAAAACTAGTCCTTGTTGTAATCATGCAGTTATCAACTAACTAATCTGTTGATTATTTTTGGAATGGTCATTTGA
>NW_023339651.1:21474603-21487241 GCF_004916995.1 Morone saxatilis | reverse complement strand
TTGTTTGTTTTGTCTGACAAACAGTCCAGCTCTAAATATATGCGCATATATGTGTGTGTGTGTATATATATATATAAATGATATAAAACAGAGAATTTAGTTGAAGCCACTAGTTCACCAAATAAACCAACAAGTAAGTCCAGCTGTCCTCACCTGTTCTTTAGCTTGGGAAACCCAAGTCTGAATCAGCAACTCCAATCTGGACTTGTGGTACTTCCTGGTAGTCTTCACTGCAATAAAAATGTCCTTAAAGTCTAACAGGTCCCGAGACCTAGACCCAGACAGTCCACCACCCTTTCCTCCAGGGAGAGCCCCTCTTTTCATCCCACTCTTGAGAATATTGTTATTATTCATGGTAACGTCAGTCTGAATAGATCTCTCTTGCCCTGCTGAGCTCCCATTGAGCCCCGTGGTAGATTCAGTTTCTCCTGCATGGACAGACACTGCTGGAACATGGTGTGACGAGGCTGCCTGTGCAGGTCTCACTTGGGGTCGGGGCTGAGGCAGGTCTACCTGGCGTGCTGAGGGCTGCAGGGCAGGGATAAGCAGAAGCAAGAGGCCACAGAATGCAAGGGAAAACAGGAAGCAGAACTTGCTGACACCCACTGATGCTATGTGCATCCTGACTGGCCGATTGAGCAGGTTCATCAGCCTCCAGGGCTGCAGTCAGTCCCAACACCACCCTGTCCCATCCTCACACCGTCACATGGAATCCTGCACAGAAAGAGGGAAGATTATTTAGAAGCATGTTTAATATATATCATGTTATGATAGAGAACGTCTAACATTTTGCTTGTTTATTTCGTTGTCACAAATGTCACACAGTTCATATGAGAACAATAGATGGGGCAGGGATGCAATGCAAAGAAAGCATTTACTCACAGCCACTTTAATCTGCTGACCTTGCTTTCTCTTCCCCTTACACACACGCTAGCAACTCCACACTGCTCTGCACACACGCACGTGCACACACACACGCGCGCACACACACACAGGCCTGCCCACTCCTACTACAAGGGGCTATACATTCATATTTTAGTTTTTATGTGATGCTTAATTGAACATTTGCATCTAAATAAAAGGACAATAATAATCAATTATCAGGGATAATCAGAGATGTCCCTGTTTTTTTCAGCAAAACGTATGCCACGCCACTTTCTGCATGTATGGCTTTGTAGTAAAAGAGTACCGTACTAAACTGACCTCTGCCTGCACTTTAGAACCATCTCCCATTGAAAATGTGTGGCAGATTATGAAGTGCAAAATACGACAACAGAGAGCCCAGACTGCGCTTGCTTGTGCCCCCCAAAATAAAACCTCCCACAAATCTGTTTCCAATACTGGTTTCTGTCCCCCACAAAGGGCCCTGTTTAGTTACAAAATGGAGGACAGGAGTCCTCATTGAGCCCCACCAGCAACAGAAAGGCACTGATGTGGGGAGTGTTCATACTGGTCTGATTTGGGTAAGTCATCAGTCAGAGCCAGCAGTTTATCAATGAGTTCAATGAGACTGGAGCATATGTACTGGTTGCAGGGACACCTCGACAAACAGAGTGGTTGTTCTCTCTCTCCTCCCCATAGGGCTACAACTAACCATTATTTTCATTATCGATTAATCCGTCCACCATGTTCTCGATTAATCAATTAGTTGTTTGGTCCATAAAAAGTGAAAAATGTTCACTGTTTCCCAAAGCCAAAGATACTCAATTTACTGTAATAGATGACAAAAGAAACCAGAAATATCCACATTTGAAAAGTTGAAAAATTACTCAAAATGATTAGTTGATTAACAAATAAGTTGGCAATTAATTTAATAGTTGACAACTATTTGATTAACCATCAATGCAGCTCTAGTTTTACTTTTCAGCTTGTTTTTGTAAAGTTCTCTGTCCACACTGAGAATATAATGAAATCTCTTCTTTCAGTTGGAAAACAACTAATGCTGAAACAATTATAGAACTTATCTATTAATGGACAGACAGAAATTATTGGTCAACAATTCTAAATTTCCCACTTCTCAAATGTGAGGCTTTGCTACTTTGTTTATTTTTCAGTTTTCTTTGTTTATCATGGTAGATGGAATATTTAGATTTTGGACTGTTGGTCAGACAAAACCCCAAAACATCTGTCACTGTAGGCTCTAGCCAAATTATGATGGCATTTTATACACCAAATGATTGATAGAAAAATAATCAAGAGATGAATCAATAATGAAAAAAAACATTAGATGTCACTGTACGAACAACAAAATTGTGCAACTGATTATTAGAGCTGCAACTATTTGTCAATTAATCAACTATTTTAATAACTGATTAATCGTTTTGAGTCAGTTGCATTTGGAAAATGGTCTCAGCCCAAAATATGAATATCTATTGCTTTCTTTAGTCCTCTGTTATAGTTAACTGAATATCTTTGGCTTGTGGACGTTTCCTTGGCTTTGACGAACAGTGATCGACATTTTTCACATTTTATGGACCAAACAACTAATTTATAAATTAAGAAAATGATCAACAGTCAATAATGAATGAATGAATATTTGTTAGTCGCAGCCCTAATGACCATAAATACAGGTTAATAAGACATATGGCAATTCAACATGGAAGGCGACCGCAGCATCTGTAGATGTAAACGGATCTTTCTAAGTTAACAAAAACACACAATTCTAATTTTCAGGTGATTATACATTGATGAAAACATACTTTATGAATATTATATTTCATTTCTGACAATAGATCCTCCTAAATGTTGGATACTGGACCTTACACCAGCATTCTGTGGACATGCTCAAAAGTGTCTTTGAGCAAGGTGCTGAAGGTTTTAGTGGTGGTGTTCTGTAGCTGTCCATTACCTCCTAAAAAGGACAATGATATGGAGTTGTTGAAGGGCAAGAGAGGAGAGTAGGGGGCAATAATTTATTATTATTATTATTATTATAAATTACTATAAATAAATAAAAGACATTAAACGTGATGGTTTCTAGTCAGGCAACAGCTGTAATTTATACCTAGTCCACATTTAAAGTTTATATATTGTGTCAAAATCCCTTTGCTATTCCATTGTAAAGACAACAATCTCTTTCGAATAAGTTGGGCTACAGATGCAGATATACATTCAGTAGATTGCAGTTACCTACTTGAAAGGTGTTATTTCTAACACTGTTTAAAGGGGGATTTCATCTGTTTCTGTAGTGACCCGACCTTCCCTTGCGTCCCATAAAATAAGGAAGTCTGGTTGCTAATCTGCGTAAAAAAACAATACCTGATACTCTAATTACACCCACTGCCTGACATAGTTTAATGCTAACACTCAAGCTAGCTTTGGTAACTTGCGTACCAAACAGCCATGCTACTTCCGTTTAAAAAAACATCAATTTAAGATCCAACTTTTTTTATCCGCAATGTTACTCATCGTTTAATTATGTGTGATTATAGGCGTCAAAGAGACATACTGATAAATTCGGCATGCTTATAACTTACCAAGCATCTCTAAGTTTCGTTTACATTTGGTTAACGCTAGAGCTTAAACACTGTTTAGTGGAGAAAGTGTGTTGTTTCTGGCATAACAAAAGAATCATTTTCATCAAAATAACGTTGTATGCGGACTGAACGGTGCTCCTCAAAACGCCATACGTTTATGATGTGTTCAAAATGTACTTCGCTTTCTGTGTTTTGTTCTACGAGACACACAAATCAGCCTCTAACAAGCGCACTCTAAATAGAAAGGTTTCCAAGTGGAGTTTGGCGTGATAAGCGAGCTGTAGAAAGAAAGCATTTGGGACTTCGTTGCAGCACTTACCATGAAATATCAGAGGACACATTTGACTTCTTTTTTTCAGCATGGTTTTTAGGTCGCTCGGGAAGCAGCAAAGAAGCATACAGCGTTTACTGAAACACAGCTAGCTTGGTGGAAAAAACATTCTTTAGTTTCGACGGTGTTGAATTAAGAACGCCACGGGATCCACTGCTCGACTCTTTCTTTTTGTTCCGACCTGACTTTAACTTCACATCAGTTGTCGTAGTTCCTCTTCTGCCCCATCCGTTTACATCGTCGGCCGTATTTGGCGTTTAGGAAGCTTTTTAGAAGACCTATACAAGAACAAGATTACTTTCACTGCCACCCCGACCGCTTCTTTTCAACCAAATATTCCACAACCCACTAAACTCACCTCGGACCGCCGTGTCAAGCTAGCTACGATAATAAACTCGTTATTCCGGTGAAATATTTCAAAATAAAAGATTATCGTCAGCATGGTAGGTAAAGCGAGATGGCTTGACGATACATCGACATGTAACTTTCGCAAAGATCAAAAAATAAAGACTTTATACTGTGATAAAAGTAAGAACATGTAAATTCAGCGTTACCCATAGTGTTTCTCTCTATTAAGTTAGTTACATTGTTACAAACAGGTGATTGCATAATAACAAAATAATTGTTGTTAGTGTCAGTCAGTCGTTTTGCCCACTTATTGAACATTATGTCACGTTCCCTCTTTTATAGGGTTTTAAGTGCAGCCATTTATGAATATTGATTACTTACAATTGTTATTAAAAAGGAATGCTTTTATTCTTAAAAGAAAGTGTACTTCTGGTATTGATCCGACTAACTCTCGTCAATGCTCAGTGATTCTTCTGTATTTCTAAAGTTGACTCTTTCAGTTGCAGCTCAGCGCCCTCTGCCGGTCGTGATAAAGCAGCGCTTCACTGGCTGCTTTATTGTGTTCAGTTCTCTGCACAGAGCTTCATTGTGCTTAAATGATGGGAAAATCAGCGAGCATAATTCAAGAGGTTGCAAATGAATGAGAGACATTTATTACTGCATGCAACACATATATAACTGTATACACACTAGTGGAATTGGAATTAATTAGATTTACTTACACATTATAACAATACAAACTTCTGGCAGTATTCTTGCAATATTGTGTATTTTTCCTATTGAACAACAAATCTCACGTGTGTCAAATCAACAATGAATGCATCTAAAAACAATGTGATGCATCCTCTCCCTCTGTGCCACTGTTCTTCTAAAACGATTACAAAAACTGTTTATCAGCCACACTGTTGCACTGGGTGACATGTTTCAATGTTGAGCTTGTACTATATGTGATGATTTTTGGAGCAGTGGAGTATATCATTCCTCATAGATGACCATTCCTTAACATAAAATAAAACTGAGACATATGTCCATTAAATAACATATTTACATTCTATTATAGCTCAGTTTAAAATGAAAGCAACTGTTGTCCTCCAGCCACAACTACTACTGGTGTGGGTATGTAAAAATGTATGTTCTCTTCACATACATACATTTCTCTTTAGTGAAAATAGTCAAATTAGTTTTTAAGATATAGTTGTGTTCTGTACTTTACTTATGTGCATGTGTGGGTGTGATGACGTGTGGTTCTGTACACACTGAGTTAGATTGTCAGCAGCTGTCAGTTACCAGTGTGAGTGTGTGTCTAGTCGTCTTCATCCATCTGTCACAGAGACAACCAGCTGACAACCCCATACGTAAACTCAGACCGAATCCTAAAGGCCGGGTAGAGGGGTTGAGTAAAGGTGCAGTGGAAGGTGTGGATGTGGCTCAGTGTGTCATGGGAGACTTTATAGAAGGACACAGTACCAGCTGGCCAGTCCACATATACTGCCACTGTGTTCCAGACAGTGGAGGGGGCAGGTTTGCGTATGATTTTGACTCTGTTATTGTGCCAGACAGAGTAACCACCATCAGAGCAGTCCAGACTCCAGGAGCTGTCGTTCCCTCCGATACAGCTGTCATCACTGAATCCACTCCTTTTGATTCTTTTGTAAGCCACTCCTACAGACACCAGCCCTTTCCAGCTGACCTCCCAGTAACACCGAGCATTAAGAGCATTTCTACACAGCAACTGGTACCAGGACTGGAACCTCTCTGAATGATCAGGATATTGCTGCTGCTCCTCCTCAACTGTCACCATGTCTTTCTCTAACAGGACCAGGTTCCTGTGTGCTGTGTCTGGGTCCAATGTGAGTTCACAGGCATCTGATGGAGAGAACAAGGCACTGTAAAAAAACACGTTATTTTTATGGTAAAAAAACTACCAGCTGTGGTTGCCACAACTTTACCGTAATAATTACGGTAGAGCTCTTTTTACTACTACAGTAAAAGGATTAAAGGATTAGTATTGTTAAGTTTTAATCTATATTTTACCATATAAACAGTTTTGACATATTAATTTACCATATAAATCATATGACAGTGGTTTTCTGTGCAATTTACAGTCTGTAATATTAAAAAAATGACTTTATTCCATATAAATTCAAGTTTTGCCATGAGATATCCCAGTGTTTCACTAATTTACCTACTGAGAGTTTATGGTCTTTTACTGTCATGGTTTGACAGTTTTTCAACGTAAAATCTACGGACATTTATTACAGTGTAAATTAACTTGCTGTGTTTGCACTTGTGGGAATGGGAGGGAATGACATGCAGCAAAGGGCAACAGGTCAGATTTGAACCCTAGGCCACTCCAGCAAGGACTCAGCCTTGGTACAGGGGGCGCCAGCTCTACCAGGTGAGCTATCTGTCTTGCTTTTTAACAGATTTCTTCTACATATAGAGGAAACTAAACAGAGTAGAGGAAGAGGTGGAAATTACAAATCACTTAGCTGATTCGCTGGTTATGTAGTTCATTTTTCAAAGTTAGCACATGACCATTCAAATGCATTTCAGTATGTAAACCAGTAGCAGTTACCATTCATAACACTGTCAGGTTACAGCGCTGCCTCTGACTGTTCGGTCTGTTGATGGTTTGAACTGTTTAGTTCAGTACAAAATCAGCTGATATTAGAATATTTTTAAGGTTAATAACCCAGCAACTACCTGCAGTATCTGTAACAGAGGCCAAGGAATGCTCAAAATAAACATGTCCTGTTAAAATCCACCAGCAGACCTACTAGAGCAACTTAGAATGGATGGTTCCATTCTGTAAAATATATTTTGCTCAGACAGCAAGTTCTAGGACCAAAGTCCTAGAACTTGTGAACTGATTACTTAAAATTTGTTACTTTTGTTAAAAACACAGGTTTTCAAAAAGTTCTGCATTCACAAACATGTTGGGAAAACGATCCTCGTGCACACAGATTTGTGAAAACGTTGTAGTATGCATGCCAGGCCAGTAGGTGGCGGTGTAACTTTGCAACTGCAGGCCAGCATGCAAACGCTTTCCTCTAAAGTGTGGTGAATATAAAGAGGAAGAGAAGATGGTGAACGCATGCTTGGATGGATGATGAGGTGTTGTTGTTACTCAATGTAATACTCAGTGGGGCCATGTGGTCATCGTTCTCGCAGCAAATGCGTTTTAATAGTTTACATGACGATGTTAACATTTCCAAAGAACTGTGTGTGTCTTTTTTTTTTGTTTTCTGAATTGGCATCCGCACAAACTCTATGACGCTTGCTTCGGACAGCTACTTTCAGTCTGTCTGTGTTTACTGTGTCTGTCCTTGTCAAATAAACCATAAATAAAAATTAATTAAATGCCATCTTTATCTACAGACGCGGCAGGTCGCCTTCCATGGAGTCCACCATGTTGAACCACCATGTTTTGTACAGTAGCCCAGAACAGACAAACAGTGTCGTCCTGCACACTTCACAGCCTGTTGTCATTCCCAGCTTGTCAAATACAGATGCAAGCAGTTTTCAGTTACAATCTACAACTTCACCACAAGATACCACTAAAACCTACAAACTAGTCCTTTAAGATCCAGAATGACATAATGCAGTTGATCATCTTCCAAAAGAGTTTAAAGGGATGGCATGCCTTTGATGAGTTTCTGTCTAAATAGTTGAAAATATTCAGGTTTGCTTTCATAAATAAAACTAAAAAACACTTACACTTCCTCAGCCCTGGTTTCAACCACTGGACTCCAATATGGTCCAACCTGGAAGGAGATTAACGGAGTCAAAACAGCATAATCTCCTTGATAATTGAAGAAATATGGATAGTAAATTGTTTTTATACACACTTTTTTGTTTGGCTTTTTTCCAATACCTGTACTATAAATGATTTTTTCATTTGAATTTCTAAGGCAGTTCCTCTTAAAAGCAAATAGCTTTTGACCTCTCCTGCACTAGATAGATAGATATTCCTTTATTTGTCCCACAATGGGGAAATTCCAATGTTACAGCAGCAAAGTGGATAGAGAAAAAAACAGTAGTAGGAAAAATAACAACACTATTTACTAAGAGAAAAACAGTAAGAATCCCACAGACACAGATAAAACAAATAGTAGCAGCAGTTACGACATGGGCCATAGATTGCACAGTATTGTACTACAGTACAGTAGTGCAAATTACTCATACCCAAATGTATCTATAAAACACAAGTTGACAGTATGACTGAGAAAATAGTTCTCAGGTCTAGCACCTGTACCAGACATTGGCTGTATCTGGCAGCACTTCTTTTCTCCCTACCTGACAGTGTCCAGCCTCCAGTGTGGATCCTCCAGTCCAAGTCCAGCAGACAGCCCCTTTACCCGTGCGCCTCGAGTCTCCTGTGATGTATGTAGCGTCAGATCCCAGATCTCTCAGGTGAGAGGGTGTTGGGGGATTCTTCAGCGCTGAGGCCAGGGGGGCAGGAGCACAGCCCTCTTCTCTGTGAGGGGCAGGGACAACCTGACAGACTGACAAACATCCACAACCAGGAGGAAAGACGATACCGGTCAGCACATAAGGAAATCATAAGCAGCCCTGGCGGTCTCTACAGTCTTGAATCGACACCCTGGGCAAAAAACACAGAACAGCCAACCCCCTTCGAGAGCCAAAAAAAACAAAGCCACCCCCCCCCCCAAATGTAAAAAGAAACAACCCATACCAGTGAAGCAGAGAATTAATCAGTTTCTCAGATTGCACAAATCCTTCCATACGAACAATGTGATTTCACGTTTTTAAGGTGCACAATCTTTTACCCTCCAACAATATGCCCAATAAGGGGGAAACAATGAACACAGTTCTGCACAGAATATGGTACAGTATAACTACAATAATACAGAACCTGGGTGAGAGGAAAAAAACAAAAAAAAAGAAACCACACAAACCATTGCCCAATCCCCCCCAACACTGTCCACCATTCAAGACCAAGTGAGTCAAGACTAAAACCAATCTCACCGTTGGTGACCACGATAATGTTATTGTATTAACCTATTTTTTTTGTTAAGCCATTTCACACACATAAACTTCGAAAAACAAAAATTGCATACACTATAGCCTTGATATATAGTATTATGAATGAATGTTATTTGGAAGAAGTCGAGTGTGACTGACTACAGTGGATCCCCGTCCCACCCTTTTCGGTTACATTAGGAGACCCAGGGGACTTGTGTATTTCAGAACTGTTTTCTTAGCTTTAATTACCATTTATGTCACCATTGATATCTGCATTGACCCATTAAGTACAGAAAGGTACTGGACCAGAGGCCAACACTGGCGGTTTCCCAGGGACGACAGCACGAATCGAGCCAGTGCCGCAGGGCACTACTGAGAATTACCAACGTATATGTTTTGATGGAGCACCTGAGAAACCATGCAACAGGGAGAACGTGCAAACTACACATGGAAAACCACTGAGGGAGGTGACAGCGCTTAACCACCGAGCCACCGTGTGCCATTGTTAAAGCTGGCTAAATCGACCTAGGTAACAAACTAGCGCTCACCCACCTAACCTGATTGTGCCAGATGTTGTCTACACAGAGCAATTGAGAAGTCGCTTTGCAAACCTGGAAAAGGGCACTTTTCAGTACGGAAATAACTATCTATCTATCACCATACATCACAGGCAAATTTTGAACCGAGGTTAACTGAACCATTTAATGTAGTCAAACTCCTGACTACCGTCGGACTAGGATAATGAGTAAAACATATCTCCATCAGAGAAAAGCTCAGGTTCTGTTTTAGCGTAACTATATGGATGTAAGCTGCCGCTGTTGAAGAATATCAGTGACAGAAAACAAAAAAAATCAGCCTGTTTAATAATATTTTGAAATTTAATTGGAAAATTTTGCCTATGTTCTTCAATCCCCTACAAGCAATTCATGCAGGTATTAAAAATAATGTATATAACAATACTATATAGAAATAGACAATTCTTCTTTCCTTGTTTCTTTGTATGTAGGTAAAAAGCACCAGTATTAAAACAGCTTGTAGTGGTTTTATAACCAAGTTGGACCACAAATATAGCCAATTATCTGAACGACAGAAGTGAATAGTAAATAAAATGTGGCAGTTACAATATTTGGTGCAAAAAAAGCATCATCAGTCGAACTTAGCCTGAGTAGTTTCCAGCGTGCATGATGGAACTCGAAGTCCAACAGACAGCAGCGCTCACTCTGAATCCCCATCTGTCACTCAGTCCAGCACTCTCAGACTAGAGGACGCTCTGAGAAGTGAGGGCCAGGAGCTTTACAGCTTTCATTTAACCAGGTTACAGCCGATGCAGCCTGAAGAAAAATTAATGAATAAAGTAGATGAACAAGATTTCACCTTGTACTCCACACACCTAAGGTAATGCCACTCACGACCCAAAGTATGCTTCGAAATATATCATTGGTAACATGACCGTACCTGAGCAATTTTGGGTCACTAGTGTGACTCTCGAAGGCCAGTGAAGAGATGCAAACACTCCTGAATCTGCAGGCTGTGTTACTATGTCAACTCCCCTCAGACTAGAGGACTGGACTCAGAACTGAGAGAGAACTTTACAGCTTCCATGACAGCTTACAGCCATTAGCCTGAGAAGCAATGTTGAGAAAAAAACGTAAAACATTTATTTTATACATGAAGAGGTTCGTCCTTTAATGCTCAGTTTCTGATGAACGGAAACTCTGAGATAACCAAACGTAATGTTTCTGAAATGTTTTTGTTTTTTTAACATGTATTCAAATCTCAAAGAAGATTGAATTTACCAGTTACAGTTACTCTATTTAATCAAGACACTTACAGAAAAGTTATTGAACTATTTATAGACACGTACAGCAACTTCAGCCATGATAAAGTAAGTGTAGACTGTGGACTCTATGTACAGAGCATCAGATCATTTGAGATCTTAACCTGAGAGCTTCCGTTTACAGTATGACTCTAAGGTCAACAGACAGCAGCTCACTCCAAATCCTGCAGGCCGTTGTAACTCAGGTCCACTTGCAGGCTAAGGGCGGCTACTGAGAACTGAGGCCAGAGCTTCTACAGCATCTATTTGATAGGTACAAGCACCAGCCTGAAGAAGTGAGGGGAAAAAGCAGACAAGTAATTTCCTGTTCTTGCTTACAGTAGGTATTAAGGTTAACTTTAATCATGTTGTTTTGTAATAACGTACAGAGAGTTACTGGAACTTTGATCACTGGCAGCAGCACAGAAGACCTCCCGAACGCAGAAGTACCTCCTCAAGTCAACACACCGATATTGTGCGAAAGACAGTAAAATGAAGACCAGAGCTGACACTGAGCAGGAGAAGAGTGTATCTGTGGATAGAGTTCCTGAACTCAGTAGTTGTTGGATCCTGTCACTAAAGTGAGCATCATTCAGGCTCATTCATACAGTGAACAGTTAAGCTTCTCTCTGGAGAGAGATCTCCCCGAGTTCCCTTGATGTATGACTGTTTCCAGCTTAGTCTGCAAGCTTTCTGTGACAGCAGACCTTGTAGGAAGTCTGATTGGTCTGCAAATGACAACCCAGGAGGAAGCGCAGACCAAGCCAGGATCCGTTTGACTCGTAAGGCTTGTCCACAGCATTCTGGTAGAAGAAATTTACAGCAGATCTTCCTTTCCTGCATAGACCTCCGAGTGTGTCGTTTGCCCAACAGATTGACACCCAGAGTAAAGATGTCAAATCGTGGGGGGGGGGTCATGAAGAGCACAGAAACTCCGAACACTCGATGGACGAATCAGAAGGACCTGTCCAGTACAGCCCTCTTCCTCTTTAAAGATCTGTGTTGAACCACCCGGATACACTGAGGCTGCTCTCGATATTGGACTGCCAACACGTTGAGGCTGAGCCCGCCAGGTAAGAATGGAGAGGGGCCGCTTGAGCGAGAACAGCCAGTTTCCCGCAGAACTTAATCATCGTGCGGCTCTTTCGTGTTCATGGCCAGTGGGATTCTGTCTCAGCTCCGCGAGTTGAGTCTGGACGAACCACCAGGAAGTGGTTGTATCTCATCAGGTCGTTGGGGCGCGCCCCTTCTCCTGGCTTTCCCCAGCACATTATCCCAGAACTTAGCCCAGGGGATCCCCAGCCAGAAGACCCGGATGTGGACAAATGAGTGGAAGGCTTTGAGTCGATGGGGAGATCATTCTGTGTTCCTCATCCAAATCTCCTGAAGTATTTTCTGTGAGTCAGAACTTGTTTACATGGGTCCGGTACATACAAGGAGGGAGGGTGATTGGCCTGGTGAGGTCGGTGGAGGTATCAGAAGTGGGAGGGGGGGGCAAGAGGGAAAGAATCCTGAATGAAAGTTGTCAAGCAGCAACCCATCCACTATGGACTCTGTACAACACAGTCGCAGGATATCAGTTGGTGGACGAACAGGAAGAAGCCCGAACAACTCATCCAGACCGTCGATATCAACATAGCTGGACTTCTGTTCCATAACAACTCAGCTGACTGCACTT
>NW_023339651.1:21474485-21474578 GCF_004916995.1 Morone saxatilis | reverse complement strand
GATAGTTGTTTCAGATTTTGTAGTGATGTTTGCTGTGTTTTTCTGGGTCAGTTCTGACCGTGATAAACTTGCACGATGACCTGAAGACTCTGC
>NW_023339651.1:21467451-21474446 GCF_004916995.1 Morone saxatilis | reverse complement strand
AAGGCACACCTGTGAAGTGAAAACCATTTCAGGTGACTACATCATGAAGCTCATTGAGAGAAGGCCAAGGGTTTGCAGCGCTGTCAACAAAGCAAAGGGTGGCTACTTTGAGGAATCTAAAGTTTGAAACATGTTTTGAGTTATTTCGCACTTTTTTTTGTTTACTACATAATTCCATGTGTTCATTCATAGTTTTGATACCTTCAGTGAGAATCTACAATGTAAATAGTCATGAAAATAAAGAAAAAACATTAAATGAGAAATCTCTGGAGAAATCAAAAAACGCGATTCTCACAGCGCCGCTCTCCNNTGAGAATCTACAATGTAAATAGTTGTGAAAATAAAGAACCATTAAGTGAGAAGGTGTTTCCAAACTTTTGACTGGTAGTGTACATTCACTTAATTTTAGATCGAAGTATTGTTATACTCAGCACTTTATCACGTAACTTACTGCTTGCTCAAGGTTTTATTCAAAGACACTGAAGATTAAACTCAGCTGTTTGCATTTAAAACCCCAGCATAATCAGAACAATAGTTAATCTTTTCAGTTTGAATATTGGGTTTGTAATGGAACAATAATGCCACTATGTAAAAGTATTTTCCTCAACACTTTCTCAGATGGGAACTACTCGATGACCCCTCTCAGAGCGCTGTCTGTAGCTGCTGTGATTCAACCTGCACGTCCCGCTTCAAAAGAGGAGTGGAATGGGGTATTGCCAGCTGGGCGTAGGAAGTATACCTGCTATAGAACAAGTGGGGAGGTTATGTAGCTTTTTCATGTTATGGCCAAATGAGTGTTGTGTTTGAAGGTGGGACGTCGGGACATTTAGTAGTAACTTGTAACTGTCTTTGGAAAACTTATATGAGGAACAAAAAAATACACAGCGTACCTACGTGGAGAAGCGTCTGTCCTCTGTCTGTCCTCCCGCCTGTCCTACCCGACTCTTCCGTTACATTTCTGCCCCAAAAACAGCGTCTGTCACCGGCGGAAAACTCGCGGAGTGTTAAAACAATTCTCCGTCTTGCGAGTTGAGGGGAGTCAGTTTACTGCGGTGATTATTATGTAATAATTGTGTAATTTAGAGTGAAAAACGTAAACTTTGTCACTTTCCAGGATGTCTTGGTCGGGTCAGGATTCTTCAAAATAGCCCACCCTCTTGCTCTGATTACTTGCTTTGCACACTCTTCGCGCATTCTCTCGATCAGCTTCATGATGCAGTCACTGAAAATGGTTTTCCAACAGTCTTGAAGGAGTTCCCAGAGATGCTGGCACTTGTTGGCTTTTTTGCCTTCATCTCTGCGGGTCCATCTCATCCCAAACCATCTCGATTGGGTTTAGGTTAGGGTGACTATGGAGGCCAGATCATCTGGCGCAGCACTCCATCACATTCTCCCTCTTGGTCAAATAGCCCACAGCAGGAGGTGGTTGTTTGGGGGTCATTGTACCTGTTGAAAATAAATGATGGCCCAACTAAACACAACCGGATGGGATGGCTTGATGCTGCAGGGATGCCGTGGTAGCCATGCTGGTTCAGTGTGCTTTAATCTGATGGTTCTTTAACTGCGATTTTGAGGCTGGTTGACTCGGATGAAACTTATCGCTCAGCAGCAGAGTGTACTCTGGTCTTCCTTTCCTTGGGGCCAGTCCTCATGTGGAGCCAGGTTTCGTCTAGCGCTTGGATGGTTTTGCTGACTGCACTTGGGACACATTCAAAGTTTTTGCAATTTTTCCGTACTGATCTAGAACTTCAGTTCTTAAGGAGTAATGATGGGACTGTCATTTCTCTTGTTACTGTAGCTGATTGGTTTGCTTTGCTAATATGAATTGTAACAGTTGTTAAAAGGGCTGTAGCTGTGTACCAACCTGACCTCTGCACAACACAACTGATTGGTCCAACCCCATTAAGAGGCAAGAAATTCCAAATGAACCCTGACTGATGTAGAGCTCTGTGTAGATCTGATTCAGAGGTGTTGGGGTTCCTGTTCTAGAAATCCCCTCAAACAAGCACTGGAACTTCTTCTTAAAATTAGATTTGAGTTTATACTGGCACATAGCAGCACTAGTTCCTGTTGGAGGAAGCAAAGAATGAGACTAGAGTGTAATGTAGTAATAAAAAGGTGAAATATTAGGCTTTTATAGTTGCTTACATACACAGGCAGCAGATTTTAATTTCTTCACTACCACGGGATGTTACTAGTTGATTTTTGGGGGCTTGTTCAAGCTCAAGCTATCAGAAAAAGGCTGTGGGACAGAGCCAAACCTGGGTCGCCGTGGCAAGAACATGGGGCATTCCTAGATGTTACGACTTTTACTTGCCATTCCAACAATTGGGCAATTAATTGGAAAGTAACAGAAAAAACCTCTCTAACCGACAGAGTTTTAGAGGCTGCCACCAACCAGTAAGGACAACAAACAAATCTGACTCTGTATGCTTAAATACACAACCAGAGTTTGCTGTGTGGATTGTGAAATAAATCCAGTTGCTGAGTTAGCATTGCAGTTTTAAGCAGTGTAATTAACCATGCTGACCAACATGACTTTGAGAGACAAAAATCCTAAAATGTTGCAGAAATACAGCTGGGGGCAATGAGAAAGAGCTGGTACAGAAAGATGTCATGTCAGTTGTGTAGGCACACTTTGGCTTAAAGATCCATTGTGTAGGATTTTAAGCTGTGAAGTTGCAGATTGGAACCAACTGAATACTGCTTGCCTCAACCAAGCACCACATACCTTAGAAAATATCACGGTGTCCAAGTACCATCATTAGAACTGACGTTAAAATACAGTAGCTTAGACCGACCCTGTTAAGCTATAGACAGTTCACACAGGAGTTATTGTTGACTGAACCAAATAGTTCCTGTTTGGAGCCACGATTGCAATGTTTTTGAACAGTGTTAATTTTACCTCTGCTTACTATTTTACCATCACATTTTAGCTCCTAACTAATCATGGATGTATTTGTGCGCTACATTCATGAACGTGACCACGTAGGTTAATGTTGAAACAAAATATTACAGGAAGGGCAAAATGATCTCATAGGTTAAGCACTTAGTATTTTGATAATGTGTTTTTTAATTAATTTATAAAATAAAACTATATATATTTTAAAGATTCCATTGCGAACCGCTAGAGGCAGCTCGCATACCACCAGTGGTACACATACCATAGTCTGAGAACCTGCAGTGTGGGAGAAACTATGGTGGCCGCGAAAACGTGAAAGGCACTATCTAGAACTGGTGTCTGGACAGAAACTCAGGCTGTGAAGTGTGTAGGATGAACTACAGTGAAACTCCACAAAAACTTGTTTGTTCGTTTGTCCGTTCTGGGCTACATTAGAAACATGGCGGTTCAACATTGTGGACTGTTTGTGATCATACACTAATGAAAACATACCTATGAATATTATATTCCATTTCTAACAATAGATCCTACTAAATAGACCTTTAAGTCAACACAATACAGGACAAAACAAAGCTGTGTGATAATAGCAGACTAGCGCAGCTTAATTGGGTGTGTTTGGTGCCGTGTGTGGGGAGTTTGCAGGACAGACAGAGGCGATGTGTCTGAGGTCAAGACAAGCAGGTAAGCTTGACGTCAGAGGAAAGTGAGGTTAGCAGTAAACAGTTAATGTAACAGTGAATGTACAGTCTGAGCTACAGCTCACGAGAGTTCTTGAGTTTTAATTTAAGGATAGATAATGTCACTGTGATGTCCCACCTCTGCCTGTATGGACCCCTCCTGTGTCTATTTTTGTACCAATTCCCTTTGCAATAATGTTGCAGCTTTATGCTCTACTCTATTGGTCTACAGCACCTTCACCATAACAATTCACATGGTCTGGACAACAATACAAATGCAAACCATGTGGACTGTCCTAGAAACAGTGTTGTGCACCAATGGCAGACTGAGCTTGGCAAGAAAAGTCTCTTACTCCACTGCAGACAGTCAGCCAGCTCCTCCTTCTTCATTCTCCTGAGAAAGTGTTGTGTGATCTTCACAAAGGCCTCCCTGCTGCTCTTCATCTGCTCTTTCTCCTCACTGTCCACAGCAGCCTCATCCTCTCTCCACTTCTCTGAGCATTCTGGGTGGTCTGTACTGAGAATCCTCTGACACCTCTTCAACTCGTTCTTCACAAAAGTGACTATGTTTTCTTCAAGCAGCTGGAACACAAGCATCAGATTCATATGTAATGGACACAGATCCTAGATCACTGGCACCGATCATATAGAACAGGTGGCATTTGCTCTGAGGTTGCTAATGTTAGTTATAAAAAATTAGATTTGCGCACCATAAATATGTAGTCCAGATCTGTTTGGTGTTGCTGGCCAGACTGACCGCAGGGGACCTCTGATGTGTGCTGGTGGATTCTGAAGACAACACACACACACACACACACACACACACACACAAGAAGTGAAGTGAAGTGAAAGCAGTAGTATCTAAAACCTGCATTATTTTTAATGGCCAGCAGGAGGCCGCTCCATGGGCTGCAAAAAGAAGTCCAGTTGCATTTAATTCAATGGCAAAATGTGCTACTTCTCACTTGATTGATTAGCTCAGTAAACAGTTTCCTAATGAGTTTATGGTCTTAATCTCTAGTTTCAAGTCTTCTTCCATACAGAATGATGTTCATTTAGTAAATTAGAATAAAATAGATGATAAAGCAGGGAATGCTTTAGGGCGTGGCTACTTTGTGATTTACAAGTCATTCTCAGTCAGGGGTATTTCTACATTTCTGACTGGTTTTTGACCAAAAACTGCAAGGGATAAAGTTGGTGTGTGCAAAAGGAAGACTTGTGCTAGTTTTTCCATCACTAAAATTTAGCGCTCTTGTTGACATGTTAGCATGACATGGACCCCGGGACCATGGCAACAACCATAATGCGGAACTCAAGGCTCCAAAACTATATTCCAATGGGTGATGTCACGACACACCTGGAAAAACCAAGCCCAGCAAAACAGGGAGTGGAGAGCAGGGCAACACATTTGTGATGGCTTAAGTACACCACTATGAATAAAAGTATATATATGCTGACTGTTAGACTAGCTTTGCAGGCACACTTCATTAGCAACTGCTGGAGTGCCCTTAAGCAGCGTATTTAAGCCCCAGCAACTCCAGCAAAGCTGGTTGTACTGCTGTAGGTGCAGTGACTTCCAGTGGTGTGTGGGTGTGTATGAGTTTTAAATCCTTACTTTGTATCAACACAATGGCGGTCCTCTTTGAAATTTAAAGGAGTCTCCATAGACCAGTTGCTCTTCAAGGACACACAGCTTGGTACAGGGGAGTCTGATCTTTGCTGCATCCTGGCAGAAATACAGCATGTACTATATACATTACATTGGCACTAATATAGTAAAATAAATTAAATCAGTTGTATCCACCTAGTTTATGGTTACTCTTCTACTCAGAGCGCCATATCTTGAAAAAACAAATAAACATACAATATGTGATGTATGTATGTAATATTGTCCCCTGCTCATATACATTAGCATAAATCAGTGTTGCTAATGCATGTTGCAATGCTAAACTGTTACAGTTAGAAACCAGGAAAGATGGATTTATGTATTATAAAATCATTTCAGACACTATCAGAATAACCCGGTACACATCAAAGAGAAGGTAAATTGAGAGAAGGCTGTCTTTTGACTTAACTATGCATGTTCACTTTAAGAGTATTCATTTTTTTCTTTTTGTTGCCAGTATGGGTGGAGACTCAAAAACATTTGCACACCCTGCTGGATTTAGTCCTTAAAATGCTCTGAAACATGGCTTACTGTGCTTCAGCAGTCTGCTGTTTAGTGAATGAAATGGGGACTCCCATAGAGTGGTGGCTCTTCATTGACACAGCACGGGGTTCTGGAGATTCTGGTCTCTGATGCTGCTCTTGGCTTCAACACACACGCACAAACACAAACAGACACACACACACACACACAACTTTAGGTCACAACTATGACGGACGGTGCAGTGATTTTTCTGCATGGATCTCACCTCAAAGCCTTAGCCTGGCAGCCTTGTTCCCCACTCAGAGTGGATTTAGTGGGGAGGCCTCCCTCCTCTCCGTCGTTATTCTGATCCATGGCAGCCTGAACACCTTCACAAATGCATCATCATGATAATGTACCGTAAATAGTTCACTACCACGGATTGATATACTTAATTATCAAGGAAACTAATAACAGATATTTGGGACTGATATACATTTGGAGTAAAAATAAAAATCTAAGTACATTTACTCAAATACTGTGTGGAAGTCAAATTTTGAGGTACTTGTATGTCCATTTTATGAAATGTGTTTGTCTGCGACCGCAGTGAGACTTACAGAACAATGACAGGAGACTGTCCTAATGTAATACAGCTGCTCTGGTTTCTACTTTAAATAGGGATTGGCACTCCTTCATCTGCTTCCACTGCTGCACTCAGACCTGTTCAACTGCCCAAGAGCTGAGTCAGCTGGAATTGAATTGAATTGAACTTCATTAGCAGACAATGCTCAGGTAAAAAAGTACCTGAGTTTTAAAAGAGTACTTTACTGTACCTGTTCATGAGTTAAAACCAGCGACGCTGCGCCTGTAAATGAAACTGAAAGTAGACCACAGTCCACAGAGTACGGTGGCCCTGAGAGCTCAACGCACTGAAGCTAAAAAAAAACATGCAAATACACAGACACTAAAAAATAGACACTAAAACTAAGAGTTCACAGACATGAAATGAAACTGCTGAACTTGGCGTACAGAAGGTATGGATTTGTGGCTGAACGTTGAATTCCATTTAGCTGCCTCAGTTTCAGGGTCCTGGTGTTGTTCATGCTAGATCACTGAAGTGGTATATATAATTTATATTTAAAGTATTTAGTAGCCTACAATACAAGTACTAGTATATTAATTGTGTACATCAAAATGTGTCCTTTATTTCTAAAGCAGTGTTATTTTTGCTTTATCTTACAGCCATTTTGTGTGTGGACATAAGTATTATATATACTAGTGCAGTGCC
>NW_023339651.1:21464621-21467351 GCF_004916995.1 Morone saxatilis | reverse complement strand
GCTGGGGATCGAACCAACAACCTTATACAACCTTCCGATTAGTGGACAACCCGCTCTGCCTCTGCACCACAGCCGCCCCCTGGTAGTGTATACTTAACGTATCAAAAGTAAAAGTACTATCATGCAGTTACAGGATTATTATTAATGATGCATTTGTGTATAAACAGCCCTCAATTTTTGGCAGTTGGTTGAGGTCGGATTAATTTGACCTACTCCACTGGGTTGTGTATATCGTATTTTATAAGCTCATTACATGCTTTGTATGTACAATCTTAATTTGTAAAGTAAGCAGTAATTAAAGCTGTTACAAAAATGTAGTGTAGTAAAGAGTACAATATTTGCCTCTGAAATGTAGTGGAATTTACACAAGTCATGTGCAAGAACTTTAAATGTATTTAGTTAGTACAGTACTTGTACTTGTTGATGTAATATATAGTTTAGGCTCACATTACAACACTGGTATACACTGGTTGATGGCTGCATATTATACCCAGTGATTTTGCCGTGCATCGGCGTGTGAATGTTTATGAATGTTAGTTTCTGTTCGGTGGGCTTTGCCATCACTGAGTGAATGTGTCTGAAAGGGTGAATGTGGCATGTAGTGTAAAAGCGCTTTGAGTGGTGGGAAGACTAGAAAGGTGCTATACAAGTACAGGTCCATTTACCATGCCTTCAGAGCCCAGAGGATGTGAGGATTTACATGCTCTGAGAGAGTAAAACAAGACATGCTGAATCCCCAGATCTCTATTTATTACTGATCACAAACACATATCACCAGTCATCAGTTGCATGTGTTATATTGAGGATCTTTTCTTCTGCAGCCTTTTCGCATCGTAATGAAAATACAATTGATGTAAACAATAAGTATGTTTTTTAAAGTAAAACAAAAATAACAAATCAAACAATATCAATAACTTTGATTATCGCTTTGACTAACATGACTGTTATTGAGAATATGAGCTGTGTCCCGGTTTGAACAGAAGAAAGATGGCTCACACTTTAAATCACTTTTCATGTATGTAGTGACCAGATGTGGTAATCTGTTGAAAATGCTGTGTAAAGATAGATATGTTGAAAAAGTACTTTGCATTTTTCAAAAACAAAAGATGGACAAATCTTTCATGAGTGATATTATTTCCCACATTTCTGGAGCAACTGGAGAGAATTCTTAGATATTTTAGACTAAATGTATCAGTTCAGTTCTTCAACAACAATTCACACAGAATGAGCACAGGGAAGTTAAAATCACCACAGTACAGAGGACGTCTTCACCTCATCACAGACAGCTCTGTTCTATTATAACACTGGGTCATGGTCAGATAATAACAAATCAATAATCCATTTGATCCATACACTGATTGTATAAACGGCCAGAGTGAAGTGTATTTCTGGGTTTCAATTGGCCTTTCCTAAGTCCTGCTCCTTTTTGGAACTTCAGTCAACTGTTCCTTTTCCTGTAGACTACTTAGATGCTATATGCTAGGCTCGTCTAGGTTGGAAAGACAACCACATTTTAAAGACGGTTAAAAGATAAAAGGTAACATATCCACATCTTAGTTAGCTAATGTTAGTAAAATGCAAGCTAACTGGCTCCATAATCTACATCAATTTTAGCTTGTTAAATAGCTTGTTAAATTTTGCTGACATTAGCTATCAAATGTAACTAGCTAACTGAAGATTAACATAGATTAGTTTGCTAGCTAGCGAGCCGCATCTGTATGTGATGATATGTTGCTTTTATCCATTGTCAAAATGTCCTGGTCCCGACCGAGGCTTGCTCAACTGGTGTTGCACAGAGCAAAAAGGGGTGGGATTTAGGAAGGGCCAATTACCATGACTGGACCTTTAATACTGTGTTTACCAATAAAATGCATTATTACTGATTACATATGTGTCATAGAACAATTATTCTGTCTTATGTCTCTGTATTCTTCTTCCCCTGCACTGTCTAATGATTTGTCAATTCTGGCACAGTAAAATGTTCAAGTTTAAGAGTAAACACTGGGATTTCTGCAACAGTTGTATGTAAATTCTCTGATTACACAGTTTTTCACAAGCAGGATGACTCTTCAAAGGTAATTCCAATGCGTAGCTGTTCCAAGCTGTACATATACCTAAGGTTCCTTAAGATGTTCACTTAATATTTAACATTTATCCTTATCTTGGTCTAATACTTAAGGAATCCCTTGAAGTTGGTTAAAATGTTGCACATTAGACCTTACCAACCAAAGTAAGAAAAAAAAAGTACAGTCCCCCTCCACTCAGACTTACAGTGCTGAGTACAGTTATGGCACTGTGCCACAAAAACTCCAGTATGGGTACAGCTTGGTACATATGCACTGGAAAAACCCTTCACAAGCACTACATTACAGTATAGCTCACACAATAGAAGTTTCACAAATGACCACTAGAGGGTGTAAGAGGGCTGCACTTGGTCTCATGCACACACGCAAACACATATACACAAAGAAGAGGAGGGAAGGCTGGGGAGCGCTGGCTCATTCTAGGGGGCTGAGGGGCCAGATCACTCGTCAAATCGTCCCTCCAGGATGCTCACGAATGAGAAGGGGATGAACTTGAAGCCCTGGCCGGAGTAAAACTTGTTCTGGAACTCCACCCTGAAAGAGGAGGACTTAATAAGGCTAGTTATATGTATTGATATATACATATCACACAATGGAAATGGCCAAGTAATATTAGCATTTACTGTTGAATATCATGTAATAAAAT
>NW_023339651.1:21457187-21464568 GCF_004916995.1 Morone saxatilis | reverse complement strand
AATTTAAATTAACAAATTTCCCCTCGGGAATCAATAAAGTATTTCTGATTCTGATTCTGATTCTAAAAAAGGTCCAGAAAGCTTCCTACATTTATCTGATATTATTCCCACAATGGCCTAAATGTTTGACCCTTATTACCCCATTAGGTAAATATATAACAAAGAAGCATTAACATGACTAAAATCATCAGAATGTTAAACAGCATATGAAACCCTCTTAACTGGAATATTGGAGGCAGAGACAGACAATTCTGGTAACTTTCCAACCGACAGCACTGTTCTCCAGTGGTCCCCAACCTTTTTTCTGATGTACCCCTATATCAACACCACCAATCATGTTCCAAATGTGTTCAATTGAATTGATTTTAAATTGGATTAACACTAATGACTATATAAAAGTGGATGCTGTTGGAATTGTTTTGTCAGTGTTTTGGTTTGTTAAACTTTGCATTCATACTATTTGTGGCACAAGCTGGATGTTTCAATCATATATAAATATTTTGATAACTTTATTTAGTATTCTTGGCTATTTCAAACACGCATCTGTTACATAAAGCTATTTTTACTTTTTATAAATTTTTTTCTCAATCGAATTTATACATTACATTTTATACCGAATTTAGCTATTACTTTGAACTATTTCAATCATATATTATTTTTTTGCTAACTTTTTCCAACTATATATTTAGTGTTCTTGGCTATTCCAACCATGTACCTGTTACCATTAGCTATGTTAACTGTTCTACTTCTGCTCTACTTCTCTGCTCACTTACTAACTAGTTTTCACTGCACTGCACTGAAAACTGACAATCACTCCCACTTTATGCAGTAATGTGCCAGTTGTGTGTACGTGAGAAACCTAGGCAGGGTTTGAACAAAACTATTTTCTGTCAGGTATAAAACTATGAGTTTTTCAGAGTGCCTCTGAGGAAAGATTGTGTATGGAGATTCCCATTTGTACGATTAATGGTGTCTAATAACGCTAAACACAAAGTAGAGCTGAGGCTGATGGGAATATGATTAGGTTTGCAGGTATTTAGTCACCCATACCAAAATATGGGACACGCTGAAATTTTTCAATGAATGATCACAAAAGTTATTAGAAATCATCCTGAATGGGGCATGAATGCACCAGATTACATGGCAATCCATCCTTAGCTGAGATATTTCATTCTGGACCAAACTGGTGCACCAACAGCCAGCCAGTACTGATCGGGGGTGGCTGTGGCTCAGAGGTAGAGTGGGTTCACCACTAATCAGAAGGTTGTTGGTTCCATTCCCGGCTCCTCCTGCTGCAAGTTGAAGTATTTTTGAGCAAGATACTGAACCCCAAATTGCTCCTGATGCTGTGCTACAAAAGTGCAGTCCCTCGAACCACGCTGCTAAACACATTTAAAGAATGGCCCTGGAGGCTTTATAACTATGTTAGCAATAAAACAAGAAGACAACTTTTTCCCAGCTGGGTAGACCTTGGAAACCTACATCTTGTTGGTAGTTTCTCTGACACACTTGGATCAGGAGGGTATGCAAGGGCATTGCAATTAGCAACTACACTGCTAAATGCCACTAAATCCTACACACTGGCTGTTGCTCATTTAATAATTTTACTCTTGTTGGAGTGAATTCATTTGGCTGTGATGTCCTTAAGGCAGGGCACATTCCAATAAAGTATGTCAAAGAGAAATCCCCCCACATAACAGTGGAATTATTCTCCGCACAGTCCTCTAAAAATGTTCCAAAAATAACATATATCAATAGTCTTCATCTTATCAGCAGCACATGACAGTGACTGGCTGATAAAAAAGCATTTTGGCTTTGTGTGTCGGTGAACTGACACATGGGCTGGTTGTAGTTCGACGTAGGAAATCCACCTAAGTTTTTGTGTCTACATAAAAAACACACTGCACAGTACTGGTTCACTCCAGGAAATAGTATTGTTTTGTCTGGGAGCTGAAGCTCTGAGCCTGCTTGTTGTGCTGCTGATGGAGGAATTTGAGAATTTGAGACTCATATTATACCGTACAAATTTAAGTGCCACCCTGTAGTAAGGCCCCTTGGGGGGGGTTAAAGGGTTAATGAAGTTTTAACTAATGGCTAAAGTACCAGTTTGTAGAACAGGGGTATTGCAAATCTCCAATTAATTTATTATTTAATCAACTTTAACCAGCTTTGATGCTATTATGCAGTTGCACTGTTTGTGTATGTGTCATCTGTAGTTACATATGCAGTTTAATACTATATGTCACAGAATGTGTCCGTAAGTGATAATTTAATACTGCATTCTTTGGGAATTTTGGAAAGTTTTGGTGGGTCATATGTGGCCTGTGGGCCGCCATTTGAAGACCCTTGGTGTAGGATTTAGTGGCATCTAGCAGTGAAGTTGCAGATCGCTTTGTAGGACAAACTACAGTAAAAAGGCCCTATCTAGAGCCAAAACAAAACACAACAATTCTTATTATCAGGTGATTATACATTAAAACATACCTATAAATGTTATATTCAATTTCTGCCCACTAAATATTACATACAGGAGCTTGTTAATAAATCATAAATTATATACTAAAACTCAGCTGCTCAATTAAGAATGAGAAAGAACCTGGTGTTGTCCTTTCATAAAGGCTACGTATTAGACAGTGGTAGCAAAATGTGCCTTGAAAACAAGACTGGTTCATCTACTTCCTGAACATGATTATAAGGTCGAGTGTGTAGGAGGAATCTAATTGGCAGAAATGGAATATAATATTCATAGGTATGTTTTCATTAGTGTATAATCACCTGAATAAAAGGATGCTAGTCAAACCACTAGATGCCACTAAATCCTACACACTGGATCTTCAATAAAACCTCAGATAAGCATTGTAGCTACGGTGCAGAGCTTTCCACATGCAGAAACCCACTCTGCTCAAGTTCCACAGTGAACAGACTAGATGCCTTCTGTAGCAGTGAACTAGTAGGACGTTCAGCCTCCTCAAGACCTTGAACTCCTCACTTTGTTGCTTATGCAGATTATTTGCATAGACAGTATGTAAATTAACTGTGAGTCAGTAGATGGGACATTTATGAGGAATACACTCTTATGGTCTGCACAGGCTCTGTTTGAGACTCGGATGTGCTGTCTGTTCATCCAGGAAAAGTTATGTTCATGTCATACAGAAAATTGACTTTTTTCTTTTGTTAATATGTGAGTTTATGTGAGTATCAGTTTTAGAAAAAAGTTATGCATATGCAGACTTTTTAAAGTCAAAAATCTGTTTCTCTTCTTGTTCCTGCAGTTAGATGTTTGATATCACCAATCATTTTTTATGAGTGTGTCAACAAATCTCTACCAGTGAACTGCCCTTAGTACATGGAACAGGGTACCATAGATTTCAGAATTTTCCTCAGCGCACTAAATGTATTTTTATCCACAGTTGAGATACTGTAATTCTCAAATCCTGACAACCTCTGATGTCTTCTTTTACGAGGAAAACACTAAGAGTGGATTTTCAGTTCCTGCTGGTTCCTGGCCTCAGCAAGTGAGGGGAGTGCCCAGGAATGTCTCCCAGCCGTGGCAAATATTTGGCCTGCCAGAGCTGTGAGAGGGCAGCACTTAAAAAGAGGAAAGAAATGAGGGATCCTCTCATCCACACAGCTGTGGAGGTGGAAAAAATGCTCGTACCTAACACACACTAGGCTTGACTTACTCTGGTGTGTGTTTGTGCAGATAACCCATCAGCATGTGTGTGTGAAGAGCAGACAGCAGAGCAGAGGGTCCAGGTTGACTGCTGTTTTCTTTGAACATGACTATGTCTATTCAATCACCTCTGTGAAAAATACTCCACTACTCTTTTTAACCTTAGCAGAGACCTGTTGAGCTGACACGCTGCTGCTTTATTAACAAAGTGCCTCACATTTATACACTGGAGCCTGAGAGCTGCCTAGTATAACCACAGCCTCTTTCTGTGGGCCACTAGAAGCTTATGCCTTCACTTGTATTAGAAAATATCATTGATAGAATCACTTTGTGGTGGCGGAAGCACTGAGCTCCAATTTGCTTAAATAGTGTAGCTCCTCCTCAGGGGACACCCTTCCACTTTTTTACTCAGTGTTAATGTCATTTGAACCTTTAAATTTAAATTCCAAATCCATTTTTACACCTTTTTCTGTTAGCTCTCTATAAGCACAACCAATCCGACCAATACCGAATATTTAAAGCTGATAAAAAGGAGAAGGTGGCAATTCTTTATATTTTCCTTACCTGTCTTACTGTAATAACTTCCTCAAACAAACCAAAACCAATAACATGCGAGGCTGTCTCTCAATACTTTGTGACTTCTCTACCCTGTCTATGGCTCCCATCAAAATATAAATGTCTTTTGAAGAACACCTTTTAATGTCAATGGCCGTTCATGACAGGCTAACTATTATTATACTATTATCTGATCAACACTATTATCTGATTAAGACCCTCTCTTATCATCTATGGACATTAAACGCTTTTCATGCCAAATTTCCCCCCCCAAAAAAACCAAACAAAAACTAAAAATAGATATAGACAACAAACATACAAACATAACATATGTGTGTATCTGCAGAGACCCTGCAGCCCTCTGCCTGAAGTTTCTTATTTTGTTGTGTGCAGGACATTTCTGGAGGTCCAGCTTTGGGCAGCGCACAGGGTCTGAGGTTGAGACTCTATAAAAACGTAGAACCAGGTTACATCACTGTCTCTGTCTATAACAAGCTGTAAGTCTGTATGTCAGTATGTGTTTGATGAGGGCAGACAGGATGGAGCGTGTGTTTCAGCTGCATTCACAGAAAATCCTGAAATATGCCACCTTCCTGCAGGGTTGGTCGGAGGTGTAGCCATGTTCATTTGTGAAACAATCAGATTACACTGCTTTATTCTCACTAATGTTGCTCCTTCTCCTCATTTCCTTCTCTGTGTAGCTCGAACAAAGGTGTTCTCGCTGGCTCGAATAGTTTCCAATGGCAAATTCTCAGATGGTTCTGTGTAACAAAGCACCTGGCACAGTCAGGAAAGTGCATGGTTAATAAACATAAAAAGTCATGTATCATGTATCCAATTTAAAGAAAGGAGCTGAGGGCAACTTCTAAGGATATCTGTCATTTCTTAAATGTATAATATAATATAGTAAATGATAACAGTTCTTGTTGTTGCCTCCACTTCCGTCTGATTAAATAACATTTCAGCAGCTGCTGATACAGAGACGAAGGTGAATTATTTTTGCTGGAGTATTTAGCTTTTCAATATTACCCATTCTACACTGACTGTAATAATATCGCGTCTGGTCTGAATCCAATTAAATCTGCTTCCATAACAAGAAAGCCTCCAACCTGGAACATTAATCCAGCCCATGTGTAAGGCAGATAGGTGTGACTACACAACACATACTGTAGGTTTCTTGGAAGAATAACAGTTTGGATAAAAGACAGCTGTGCTCATATTTAAAAGGTGGTCAGATCACTTTCCACTAGTTTACCCACTTACAACAATCATCCCTGAGAGCAGCAGCTAAGAATTAAAACCGTACAGTACCTCTGTCCAACAAAAACATGCAGGATATTCACTCCCTCGTTCCGTTTATCCATCTCATGACCATTACGTAAGGCTCTGTGTTAATAGTAGAAACCAGATCTGAACGATTAAAGAAAATAAACTTGTGGCTTTCACTTAAAAGGTTTTAAATGAATGGTCTGTCAAACAGAAATGCAGCAGGGTGCACCTGTTAATCTCAACTCTGTTGTGCCACAAGCGAGCCAGCCAGTGATAAATGGACGCAGAAATGTCTCAATGCCAGACAACAGACAGGCCTATGAACTATAACTCCTTTAAGTCAACCCTAACATATCACTTTTTTGATCAGCAAGAACCAAACACTGCTTTAACTTATGTAATACATAAAAGGAGGCTGGTATTTCAGGACAATTTTGAGTTGTCAGGAACAATATCAATCTCATGTATGCACTAGATATGTAGCTGGAGTAAGCATGGTTAGTCTACAGTAGCATAAAGACTCGAAGCAGAGGGAAACAGCAAGCCTCGCTCTGTTCAAAACTACACCTACCAACGCTTCTAAAGCTCACTAATTACACATTTTATTTGTTTCATCTGTAGATAAACTGAAAGGTAAATATGTCATTGTGTGGTTTTAAGGGGAGTTACATGCTGGAACAATTTCTTGGCGAGCTTCCTGGAATCTTGTCATCACAGTGAAGTTGCCAGTTTTGATACCATTGTGTCCAGAGAGCGGAGTGAAGCAGTGAGAATTTCCACTGCTCACTCACAGAGATGTTTGTTCGCTCTGCTCACCCGTTCAAAGCCTCTCGGGAGCACTCCACTCAAGTTAAAAAAACAATAGTTCAAAATAAAATAAAAAATAAAAAATATATATTATTATATATATATATATATTCATTTTTAGCTGTATGTACTTGGTTCAAGAGGTGAACAATGACAGGTTGCTACGTGTATGTGCGTCATACTGGGCATACACAGATCAGACACAGACCCACACACAAGCAACATATATTGAGATCATTATAAAGATCAGCCGTATGTGGGATTAGAAATGACACTCCCACTATACCAGAGTATAGTAAGAATTTTTTACTCTGTGAAAAGTGAGTCCAATTTGTTGTCATATTTCTACAGTAACCCAGAAGGAACATACTAAACTGTAGTTTCTCCTACACACTTCACAGCCTGTTCTCATTCCCAGATAAGTGCCTTTTATGTGTTCTAACAAGAACTTTTAAGTATAGTAGTTGTCTTTTTTTAACTTCCTACATAGAGCTATCTGACCGAGAAGCTCAGTTTGTATATGGATCAGTTCATATGTGCTCTATTGCTCAAAGGAATGTTTCCCATGTATCATCCATCACTTTCACAACACCTCCTCCTCATAGTTCTCTGCCATACCCTATCTCTGTGCACAAAACACTGTTACTGAGAATCCCTTCTATTAAAATGCATCCACTGATATGATTCCTTATCACAGCTGCTACAGTATCTTCTAACAAGTTTTAATTACTCCAATACACATGTTTTTATGAAGTATAAATACTGCATGGCTGTATCTCACTATGGTAATGACATGAGTGTGGTCCTGTTCCAGGGTAATCCTTGCATCATCAGTGCAGTTTACTGTACATTGGTGCAGGCAGGATCAGCAGGGCAGAGGAGGTGCTAGGAGGAGATGGAGCTGGAGGGTGTGAGGTTATCTGGAGTCCAGTATGCTCACAGTTTGCTAAACTACTTTGGGTCAGGAATGTTTCATGTTTGTAGCGTTCCTCATGTGCATGTTAAACTAAAGAAGTGCAGTTTTGGCAGAAATACTTGGTTCAAGAGGTGAACAATGACAGGTTGCTACGTGTATGT
>NW_023339651.1:21447619-21457087 GCF_004916995.1 Morone saxatilis | reverse complement strand
TACAAACATCCACAAACCAAAAGACGATACCCGGTCAAGATAAGGAAGATCATAAGCAAGTGGCGGTTCTATCTTGAATGACACCCCGGGCAAGGGACGCCCCCTGTCGACGCCCCCCCCCCCCAAATTAAAAAACCAGGGACATAAGGTGAAAAGAGACATTATATTTTCTGCGATTGCACAAAATCCTTTCATCAGGAAACAATTGGCATTTCACTTTTAAGGTCTGCACAATCTTACCTCCAACATGCCAAAAGAACAAATGAAACACAGTTTCTGCACGAAAATATGACAGTATAACTTACTTATTCAGAACTTAGAGAAACCATCCATCCCCCCAAAACTGTCAATCAAGACCAGGAAGTCAGACTAAAACCAATTCACCTTGGTGACCCACATAATGTTTTGTATTACCTATTGTTTTGTTACCATTTTCACAACAATTCCGAAAAACAAAAATGGGCATAACTATAGGCTATTTATTAATTATTTGAATTGAAATGTTAATTTTGGAAGAACAACGTCGAGGTGTTTGACTACTTTGACAGTTTACTTACAGTGGATCCCCCGTTCCCACCCTTTTCTGTTACATTAGGGAGACCCAGAGGTGAACTTGTGTATTTGTAGAACTGTGTTTCTTAGCTTTAAGTTATCCTTTATTGGTCACCATTGATTATCTGCATTTGACCCATCCTAAGTACAAAGTACTGGGACCAGAGGGCAACCACTGTGCGGTTCCCAGGGACCGACAGCAGATCTGAGCCAGTGCCTTGCTCAAGGGCACTGACTGGAGAATTAACCAACGTATATGTTTTGATGGAGCACCTGGAGGAAACCCATGCAAACACAGGGAGAACGTGCAAACTACACATGGAAAAGCCACTGAGGTGACAGCGCTAACCACCGAGCCACCGTGTTGCCATTGCTTTTAAATGCTGGTAAACTCTGACTAGTGTAACAAAACTGAGCCTCACCCACCTAACCTGATTGTGCCAGATGGTTTGTTACACAGAGCAATTTGAGAAGTCGTCTTTGCAAACCTGGAAAAGGGCACTTTTCAGGTGAGTGAATGAACTATCTATCTATCACCATCTAATCACAGGCAAATTTCAACCAGTTAACTGAACCATTTAATGTAGTCAAACTCCTGACTTACCGGTCGGACTCAGGATAAGAGTGAAAACATATCTTCCATCGAGAAAAGCTTTCAGTTCTGTTTTTAGCTAACTATATGGATTGTAAGCTTCCCGCTGGTGCTGAGAATATCAGTGACAGAAAACAAAAAAATCACCTGTAATAATATTTTGAAAGTTGTAGGATTGTGGAAAATTTTGCCTATGTATCTTCAATCCCCTACAAGCAACTTTCATGGCAGGTATTAAAAATATTATATAAAATATATATAGAAATAGACAATTTTCTCTTCCTTGTCTTGTTTGTTTATGTAGGTAATAAAGGCACCAGTATTAAAACAACTTGTAGTGTGTTTAACCAAGTTGTGACCACAAATGATACAATTATCTGAACAGACAGAAGTGAATAGTTAACATAAAATGTTGCAGTTACAATATTTTGGTGCAAAAAAGCATCATCAAGGCGATCTAACCTGAGAGTTTCCAGTGTGCAATGTGGACTCTGAAGTCCAACAGACAGCAGGCTCACTGCTGAATCCTGCAGGTCGTTGTTACTCAGGTCCAGCACTCTCAGACTAGAGGACTGGCTGCTGAGAAGTGAGGCCAGAGCTTTACAGCTTTCATTTAACAGGTTACAGCCATTCAGCCTGAAGAAAAATAATGAATAAATAATGAACAAAGATTTCACCTTGTACTCCAGCACACTAAGGTCAATGTCACTCACGACCCAAAGTATGCTTCAAATATATCATGGGTAACATGACCTAACCTGAGCATTTCTAGTTCACAGTGTGGACTCTCAAGGCCAGTGAAGAGATGCAACACTCCTGAATCCTGCAGGTTGTTGTTACTCATGTCCAACTCCCTCAGACTAGAGGACTGGGAGCTGAGAACTGAGGACAGAGCTTCACAGCTTCTCTCTGAGAGGTTACAGCCACTCAGCCTGAATTATAAATAAAAAAGAAAACTCTTACAGACATTAGTTTTATCTCATTAATGTTATACAACTATTTTCTAGCTCTAAATGGCTGAGACCAAAGACAAAGTTTATCCTATTCTAGTTTTTGTCTGTGTAAAGAATAATCAACATTTAATCTAGACTGTTATGTGTGCTCGTACACAGCTTTGTTGGAGGCTTTTTACTCATCCCCTATGGTTGTTTTCATGATCCATTTCTGTCGCAAACTTGCCCTCTTAGCTATGTCCGATCCGCGAATGGCATGTTGTTCAATTATGACCACACATCCTATGTCACAGTTATAACACGTGTAACTGCAGCTGAAAATTGCACTCGGGCAGCGCTTAGAATGTAATGAGAATGATCCAACCAAAGGATTTTTTTTCAAACAACGTAAACATTGTGCAAACAAATACAAATTTATCAATAAAATGCAAGAAACAAACTGTGCGCTTCTTAGCATTTACTTTTAAATCCCAATAACTTAAGTGTGCCTGTCAATTCACAGCCTGTTTCAGATCTCTTGTCTTCTTGTTATTCCACATAGAGAAGTACCTGATTCTGCATTTTTTTTGTTTCCAACAATAGTGTTTTACTCCTGTATTGTGGGTAGTACATTGTCATCAAGAACTTAGCGATTATGAATAACGAGCCAGCCGAAAGTATTATTCGCAAGCATTGTTGCAATCAAACTATGCCGCTTTATGATCTACTAGCCCCAAACTGTGTAAGTGCTAGTTTATATGAATCTTTAAAGGCATCAAATTTTTCCTTACTAGTTCAGTATTTGCCTTGTTCCAAATCTTTTCGTGTTTTTCTTTTCTGGTAATTATAGTCAAGCACTATTGCCTTGTGAGCGGATGGTAGCAACAGTCACATTTAAAATACAGAATGTAATGTGTGGTGTGTGTTTTGTTTAGATGCGTAGAAACAACACTAACTAATACACTTTCTTTGCTCGGACCGTTTGTCCGTCACTTGGTTTTTATTGGCCAAAGACCATGCGACCTTCTGGACTTTTGGTGAAAGATTACTTTGAACAAGTAAGTACATTGGCTTGTTTACACTTAAAAATCAGTATGCAATAGGTAGGAGAACAGTCACAATCATGCCAGATACCAAATTTTTTTGAGGAACTTTCAAACTTCCTTTTGTTTACCGTTGGTTGTGGGTCAAAGAAAGTTGTACCGTAATGTCTGATTTTTGACGCGTCAGACGTGGCGTGGTAAACCGTTTCAGATATGACTTTCAGTGTCACATCTAATTGCTGTGACTTAATCTTTTATATTTGCCAGCTGACATGGGAGAGGGAAAGCATCGCACGTGCTAAATGAAAGGGCCTTCCTGCGCTGTCCTCCGCAGCAGAGTATCCTGTGTTCGCACTTCGTGATTTTTAGTCTTTGGCAGTGTCTAGACTCCTCAAGGTGACTCTAGTTGCGAGTATTTTTTATTTGTGTGAGTAGAGATCATAGCCTATATATTGTGTCTATATTGCGAAGAGAAAGTACGCAGACAGAAGATTTAATATCCTGATTCTCAATGTCTGTTGATAACTCTATCCCCAAAGAATAGAGAAGTGTGTCATTGATGCTACTTTGTAGCGAATTATGACTGTAGCTGTATTACTTATTCTATATGTGGTTACAAAAAGCCTGTCACATATATTTCATGGCAGAGTTCAATAAGGTATAAGAGCGTATTTTATGTTATTTTTCTTCTTCTATTGTGTCTCATCCAAGAACAACAGTCCAGTACATAAAGTATAAAGGATCAGTTTGTATTTTTTTGTTTTTTTTTTATTTTATTTTTTTTTTTTTCTGTCTTATTTTGAGAAAAGCATCAAATATCTCTTTTTCCTTATCCTTTTGTTTTTGTATTATATATTTTGCCCCCAACTTTAGCGTTTTGAATTTTTCAGAAAGACAACCTGATAAACCAATAGTGTCAGCAATATCTGGAACCGTATCTATACTTAAACACACACCGGGTGCAAAATACATAAGACCAAAGAGGAAAACAGTTGATGTGAAATGATAGCTAAAATCCAAAGTAATCCGTAACAAGCCTCTAGTGAGCCTGTTCGTGGGTATCGATGAAGACCAGGAAGTCTTACTCAGATAAACTGTCTCTGCCTCCAGTTGGGTCCAGCTCTGGTCTTCATCTTACTGTCATCAGATAAAAAGACTGGACACACAAAAATGGTTTGACCTGAAGAAATATTCTGCTTCAGCAGGAGAAGCTCTTCCTGAAAAGGCTGGCTGGCCAAGTGGGTCAAAGCCTCAACTGTGTACGACACACATAACAGTCTAAGATTAAATGTTTGATTATTCCCTTTACACAACAAAAACTAGGAAATAGGATAAACTTCTGGGGGTTTTGGTCTCTAGCCATTTAGAGCTAGAAAATAGCTTGTATAACATTAATGAGAATAAAACTAACTGTCTGTAAAGAGTTTTCTTTTTTACTTGTATAATCAGGCTGAGTAGCCTTCCGCGTAAACCTCTCAGAGAGAAGCTGTGGAAGCATCTGTCCTTCATGTTCTGAAGCTCCCAGTTCTAGTCTCCGGAAGAGAGGCTGGACCTGAGGGTGGGCAACAACCGCAGGATTCCAAGGAGTGAAAGCTGCTTGTCTACTGGACTGGGCCAGGAGTCCCACCACTCAGTAAAACTTGGAAGACTCTCAAGTGTCAGGAATTCAGCGTGTAAAGGCGACATCCAGCCAAGCGTAACATATTGAAGTTTTATACAGTCATTTATAAAGTGAATTGGTTTATTTTAAATGCAGTGTGTGGTGGGTGTGTTGGGTGGTGTCGTGGGTGGTCTGATGGCTCGTGGGTGTGTGATGGGTCGTGTGGTGTGGGGTTGTTGTAGTGGGGTTTTACGTGTCCTGTCCAGGCATGCTGGGTATGATCACAAAGGAAGGGCTGCGTGCCCCTTTTCTTTGGCCTCAGTCTGAAGCCAACCACTCCCAATCTGCAACAGAGAGCCTGGAACCTGAGCTACAATCATCCAGGGAGACTCAGAGAGATCGGAAGCGTGTCCGTGGAACTGAAAGGGATCACACACTGAGACGGGAACTCTCAGAGGCGTATAGAAATATGGAGCAGCACAATCTGGGTATTGCCCTTGTGGGGCGGGTTCAATGGCCACCCCTTTTTTGGGTAAAAGCAGGCATAAGAAAATTAAGCATGGATACATGAGTCTTAAGAGTCCTAGCCAAGGGGAGCTAGGTTTCAAACTTTTCTCCCCTCTCATTTTTTTTTAGTCATTACAAGCCTGATGTTTTGCCGTCGGAGGTTCAAGATCAAAAAGAGTCAAGTCAATGGTCAAAGTCCCTTCCCCCATTTATTATGTCATACAGGGTTTTCCATGATAATCAGTGAAAAAGTCCTGGTAAAAGAGCTCCAGTAAAGGACTCCATTTGTTCCCCTGGACAATGATGACAAGGGAAAACTTGGAAGGGCGTGATTGGGGAGTGCCCAACCAACGCCCTCCCGATTTTGAACCTGAGGGCCGACAACGCGTTGGTTCAATATTTTGGTTACTGGACAATCTGTGGCTAGGTAATGGGATTGTCCATAACGTAACCACCATGATTTTCGTCACATAGGATCATTTTTGGCTCATAAGTGATAAACAAGGGTTTTGTGTTACCAGAGCTACTGCTAGGTCCCAATAGGGTTCTCTTATGAATGAATTGTTTTTGGTGATATTGGTAAATCATCATCAGTACCTGAGGCCGCCAAATGTAACTTGGATCACTACATACGTTGGGATCAATAGATGAGGTGGACGGAAGCTGGTCCCAAACGCCACAATTACAGCTTTAAGCGACGCAGTCCATGGCGGTGAGTTTGGGTTAGGGTGCTTGGCGGGGGAATGCGCATTGGATTGGGGTGGGGTTGTTACTATGAACAGTGACCCTGCGTAAAAACGAAACGTGTCATAGGGGTGAAACTGGGAACGTCTGGAGGAGGGCCCCTGTCGCTCGAGACCTTTCAACTCACCTTCAGTCTGAGCTTCTCCAGCATTCCTGTGGATGGCTGGGGACATCGAACCAGCAAAGAATGGTAAATGTTCAAAGCTTCTAAGTTGCTGAAGCTGCAGGCATGTGAGCGTGTGGATCTTAAAGTTCTTTGGCGCCTCAAGGGCGTCAACCCTCGACCGGCTCGATCAACACGTGGTCAGACAAAGCGCATACCGAACTGAAGAAAGGAGGCCTTCTGGGGATAAATGGTTATCCCGGGCTTCCTGAGGCACGTTCCAGGGCATCCGACAGAACCGCGAAGGACTGCAGCCGCAGCATAGTCCTAGGAGAAGACAAAAGATCAATGGGTTTGGGGGGCGGGTTGCAGTTTGGTGGGCTGAAAGGATTGGCATCGTTGCTTGTTTTTGCGGAATGATGTGGGGTACATGATTGGCCATCATTTATGCTTTTAAACAAGAATCGGCCGTGTGGACCTCTTAGCACCACTGGATCAGTTTTCGCAGTCTCTGAATGTCTAAGCAGCTTTGGGAATTTGAGGATCGCACCTTCACCTCTAAATTGGGAGGCCATGGTTCTCGCAGGAAACCGTGGATTGTCTACTTCGGGTAGGGAGTGAGTCCATTACCCAAGTGAATGAGTTTCAAGTACCTCGGGGGTTTGTTCACGAGCGAGCGGTAGAATGGAGCAAGGAGATTGCCGGAGAATCGGGGCAGCCAGGGAACGTATTGCGGTCCCTTTCATTTCGAACTGTTGTCACGAATGAAACGATCTACGGTTGATCTTTGTCGTACCCCTCCCACCTATGGTTCAATGGAAGCAATGAGTAATTACCCGAAAGAACCGAGATCGTGGGTACAAGCCGCGGCTGAAATGGGTTTCCTCAGGGGGGTCCCGGCGTCTCCCTTAGGGATAAGGTGAGAAGCTCGGTCATCTGCGAAGGGAACTCCGGAGTAGAGCCGCCTTCTCCTTTGGTAGAATCGGAGCCCAGCCCTTGAGATGATTTCGGACAATACTGGTGAGATGCCTCCCAGGGCGCCTCCCCCGAGGGGAGGTGTGATGCCTGCACGCTCCAGGCTTGGGAGGCAGACCACCCCGGGGCCCAGACCGAGGAAGCAGGTGTGAGCAGATTAATATCTCAACACTGGCCTGGGAACAGCCCTCGGGATCCCCCAGTCAGAGTTGCCGATTTGGCCCAGGGAAAAGGGAAGTTTGGGGTGCTCTCAAGGACCTGCTAAACCCCCCCCCGACCCGATCCTGGAATAAGCGATGAAAGATGAGACAATTGATTTTTCCAGCTATTAATTGAAGGAACCAAGACCTTGGCCTGTCAGGCAAAGATAATGTAATGTCAAGTTGCTTATTCAACTAATCGGTGGGCGGTTTAATATTTTAAGAAAAAAATGTGGAGAAAATAGGGGTTTGATGAAGTGCCCTTTCAGTCCTGCTGCCCTTCAAAAGTGGCTGAACCCTAACACCCATAACAATTATACGCATTTAGTTAAGCGTATTTCCCAGGTAATGTATTTCATCTGGTACAACTATTCTGTACAAAATAAGACACTATATATCTGTTTTGTTGTTTTGAGGTGCTGTCGCAAAATGTGCTTTACAATAAACTTAACCTAACAATTGCTTTAAGCGAAGTGGAAGCTGCTGTCTCTCTCATTTTTGATAGGCTGTTTGTGTTAAATTAATCAACATTTTATTATGAGCCCCAAGAGACAGTAGAAAACAAGGTTCCATTTATATTAGATAAGGTAGGTTCAGCTGCAATTTATGTGAATTATTGAGGTCCAAAAAGTCTTTGCTTTTTGAATTGGACAGACTACACAAATACCAATACTCCAAATATCTGAAAGCAGGGTGTTATAATAAGCCAACCAACACTAAGCTCTTTTCTGATTCTCTTTCTGATCAACCAGTTTAAACTGAGTTAAAAATAGAGGCGGGTTATGTGCCGCATTCTAAGCATCACTAACCTAAGTGCATGTGATAGGCTAAAGTGTAATTTGCCACAGACGTAACACAGCTCTACTTGCCCCACGGTCAGGGCTCTCCGCAAAGTTTCAATTTTTATGCCTCGTTACAGATGGCCATGAAGCCAAGCAGATAATCCAACAGAAACTCCGTTGACTGGGTTTTTTCACCTCCATTTATGGAGAAGTCAAATGTATATCTTAAAGAGATTTTTCTTCTAATTGACGCCATTTGCAACAATACTGCATGGCAGTGGCCTTTGAGGCAATGCAGTGCTTCTTTCACCGAAAAGGGCCCTATTATGTTATCATGTGTAAATTATGTAAGGGTATAAGACATTTAATGTGATTGATTCATGATTTTGTATTCCTTCCAAGACGTGGACGCAAAATGGTGGAAGCCTGCAGAGACTGAGACCTGGGATCGCAAACAATACGTGAGCTGTGTTTTGGTAAGTGCTACACCAGTTCACGTTGACTGAATGAAATGAATTTCTCCAAGAGTTTTCATCAAGGATTTAGGCTTCTTATACTGCCAGTAATAGCTGAAAGTCCCATCGCGAGGGATTCAAATTTTTTTCAGATTTGTTTTGATTTGTTGTGCCTAATAATTGCCTGATTTCAGAGCAAGCTTTTTACTAAGCTTTCCTTAAAATCGAAGCTGTTTTGGGGTGTAGACCACTAATTCTTTCCAGGAGACAGATTTGTATGCCTCTCTCCCCCTGGGATTAGATAGGCTCTGGGAGAAGTTTGGAAGCAAATGTACGATGTGCTGGTGAAACCAATTTTTTTTCAGTGGGTCAAATGAACCATAATCTGAAAAATGTTACAGAAATTAAATTTGAATATAGATAAGAACCAAAAATGTTACGAAGGAGGCCTACGCAGTTTCGCTGGCTCGTTAAAGATGGATCTATTTCCACAATGATTTACGGTGAGAATAATGTAACACACCACCCCAGTAAACCTATGTGTTAGCATTTGTTGTAAGACAGTTGGGTGGATTCCGCTCAAAGCAAGCCCTGCCTGACTGGAATTAGCATATACATATAAGCACCCACTTCACACCTTTTTGGACCCCATTTTAGACCAAAAATAACAAAAAAACCATAAGACCTGAGTCCATTGAAAAGCTTTTTGCCATCAGATGCAGTTTTTATGATTTTGATGTTCCTTAGTTAGGTGTGGAGGGACTTGTTGTGGCTACAAAACACTTGAAAGTGGGCCCAGAAAAGAGCTTTTTGGTGAGACAAAGGTAAATAAAGCAAAACCGCGTTTTAGAGAAAAAAGTAAAGGTTACAGGGCTAGCTTGCTTTTGTGCTGTATCACGGTTAAAATGATCCCAAATGGATAGGTATCAGGACTTGAAAGAGCAGCAGGGGGAGGAAAAATCAATTTACATAAACGCGAATCA
>NW_023339651.1:21445074-21447594 GCF_004916995.1 Morone saxatilis | reverse complement strand
TCATTCAGACAGTGGAAGAGATTGATGCTTTTCTCTGCAGAGAGACTCTCACTGATCTTCTTCTTGATGTACTGGACTGTTTTCTGATTGGTCTGTGAGCTACTTCCTGTCTGTGTCAGCAGACCTCGTAGGAGATTCTGATTGGTCTGCAGTGAAAGACCCAGGAGGAAGCGGAGGAACAAGTCCAGGTGTCCTTGTTGACTCTCTAAGGCCTTGTCCACAGCACTCTGGTGGGCTGATTATTAGGTTTGCTTTGGAAGACTTTGTGCAAGCGGGATTTTGTTTTGTTTTTGCCGCAGAGTTGACTCCGGAGGGCTGATGAAGGTCAGATGGGACATGAAAGGCACAGGAAACCGTTGAACACTCATTGATGGGTGAAATCATGAATACTTGTCGTGGTACAGTTCCCTTCCTCTTTAAAGGATCTTGGTGAACCCTGGTTACACTGTGTTATTTGTCTTATATCTGATCCAACTCTTCGCATTTTATCTCATAGGAATATCAGTGTTGGCCTTCTGGCATTTCTCAAAAGCAGGTTTTCCCATGTGTATACTCATCATCTTCCTGCTGCTCTCTACCCTTTTGTATCTTTCCCTCCAATTCCTCCCCATTCATACTTTTATGTCCTTCACCCTTTTGTACTTGAACCCACAAATAATTGATGAACATCTCATTCCATTCTTCCGTACTCCTTACCTTTTTTCCTTAACATCTATAACTGTATACCCAGTGATCATCAGTAATACTTATATTTTACCCCATGATCTGTGTAAGATTCTTTATTCCCTTTTATTTTTATATTTATTATTTTTACTTTCTTATCTTGAACTCCTTATAAGTTACTACTACCTTCCATTTTTCATCACCTTGCTCTTCAATTGTAAACATCCCCAGGTATTTCCTTATTGCTGCTGTCATTCTTTGTTTACATATCCTATGTATATATACATTTTCACACCAATTAATATTTTAGGACCACGGATCTGATATATGATTGATATTAACATCACAATTCTAATTTCTCTTTTTGTAAATCAATATATTAATACCACTATCCGTAACCTTAGAATATATAACAAGTATTTTCCAAAACTATATATTCATGATTCTTTTTTTAAGTTAAAGAGGCTTTTGATAACATGTACCAAACTAACCTGCTTCACTACTATTAATCATTCCCAATTACTAAATGTGGAATTAGAATTCTTTATGTCTTGTTGTCTCTTCTTCAATGGGTGTACATACGGTACACTTCCATTTGTTTGTAACTACCATTTTTTGAAAGTTCCATCATCTCCGTTATCGTATCATGTTTATTATTAGTTTCAATACTTATTCATCTATCTTGTTTAAATGTATTTCTCTGGTTGATCCTGGTGTTTTTTTTGTGTCCCTGTTTGTTTCTTGTTTATTTGGATGATATTACCAATCCTGTCCTTACCATTTCTTGGCATTTGATCCTAATGCACAAATTCACCCTTCATTTTTTGGTAGATTTGTTTATATCTTTTTCAAAATTTGAGTTTTTATTGTTTAGGCAATTACCAAATAAACACTAACTTTCTTCTTATTAAAAGTACTATAACAACGAACACAGTTAACTATGAAAAGAAATAAAAAAGAAATATGATGATAATGATCAGATCTGTGTGATAACTGCAAAATTAATTAATAAAACGCGCCAATGTCAAAATAATATATCTTGGATTGCTTTCACAATATCCTGCTATAATATGTCTACTTCATGAAAATTTCTATACTATTTCCTGTTGTCTTTTTTCATAAATAATTGCGCAGTACTCTCTATAGCAGACGCATACAACATTGAGTAGAGATTCTCGAGATACAGCCATTCACGTAAGTCCTAAACACTATACACAGTCAAGTCAAGGAACACAGCAAGCAGAGAGAGAATCCATTGTTTCACCATGTCGAGCAAAGTCATATCTCATCATATGATACATTTAACATCACAGTTTCTTCAAATCCTATCACTACAGTGACAGACAGCTAAATCAACCCTCACCACAAAACCTAACGCACGCCAAAAATCCACCGACGCTTAATACACAATACTGAGCTGTCCTCCCTATTCCTCAAACTCCTCCATCACCATGCCACAACCATAGTTCGACTCGCAGACCTGTGATTGACCCTCCCATAATGTAAACAGCCGAAGGGCAATCAGAAACGCTCAGTTATATGGTAACAACGTCCTAGCTCGGCTCAAGAACTAGTTATTTGCCCACAGAGAGAGAAGACAAATGTATCGTGGTTCGGGCAACCAAAATCACTATCGTTAAAAGAGAAAATAATAGAAATAAGAAAGCAGAGGTCAGGAAGCAGAAATTTATATGCTAGGAAGGAGGGGATGTGGTAAAAAAAAATAGGAACGCCTCCGAAAGTGTAGAGGTATATCACGATGCACCGACTCAATCGACAATATAAGCAGCTGCTCGATGACGCTGTTCCTGTACTTCCTCTGCCGATTTTTGCTGCTGTCAGTGGAGAGCAACACAG
>NW_023339651.1:21443020-21444974 GCF_004916995.1 Morone saxatilis | reverse complement strand
CCATTTACCATTTACCATTCAGATGAGACAAAAGTAAGAAAGCCAGCTTTGTGGCTTTTCTGTACTAGCAGTGAGAGATATGACTGTATTAGGCCTCACCAGGACCTGTTCAGGGAATTAGTATCTTCTCCACCCCTACACATCACCAACACTGTGTTAACCTCTCTCTGTTTGAATCTGTAGATGGGGATCCAGGTTTTGTTGGTGCTGATTGCCCTTGCATGTGTACCCTGTATGCTGATTGTGAAAACTATGGTGCTTCGGCGTCAGCACCTGTGGAAAAAGCACCTGGTATGTGAATCCGACCCCACCTATAACCTTTCTGCCACCTTTGATGAATAACAATTATAACCTTTGGTATAACCTTTTTTTTCTCACTCCTACTCTGCCATTCATTTCAATGCACATTGTACTGTGTAACGTGGTTGGTTGTGTTGCCATGAAAAACGCTTAAAGCCTGCCTTGGAAACGCTCTTATTTTGATGGGAAATGCGTTGAAATACTAAGGGCACCCTTACAGCTAATGATCTGCCTTTTGCATTCTCCTGTTTTATCTGTGTATTTGAGAAATACACAAACACTACCTATCCAACAAATATGAATTACCTAAAATATCTCATAAAGCAGCCTGCTTTCATTGCTCTCACTGGTTTTCTGAGAGGCATACTATGCAGGATTTTCTTGTGCTGTTTTTTTAACGGACCATTCAAAGTTGGCCACAAGACAGTGAATGGAAGTGAGGGAGTGCCATGACTGAGAACAAAGCAAGAAATAAAAAATAAAAAAATTGAATCTGCTGGTTGTTTCACACCAATTATGTTCTAAAGCACCTCTACACAGTCCTGCAGAAGATGCACATTGCCTGATTTTTATACACTCCAAAACCACATTCATCATCCACATTTCATTTTAGTGCTGCTGCAGTGCTGGAGAGCAGAGAGAAAAGACATAGACAGAGACAACAATCTGCTCGCTAAACCTTACGTGGCGCTTGCCAAAGTTTGACGCCCAGAAATGTCCCATATAGAGCAGTATAAGAAAGTACAGGCCAGGGACTCTGCAGATACAGACACAGCCACACACCTCTAGTAAGTCATAAGTGATAATTGAGAGGGAGTATGTTTGAGTCTATGCATTGATTTTTAGGAAAATCCTACCTGGTATGCTTTCAAACCTCAGAGAAGTGCAGTGCTGAAGAGCATCACTAATTAAACTAATATACAGTTGTGTTAAGCATGTTCATGAGAAAACTTTGTAAGATTAATTCACTGTTGTGGTATTTATAACTTTGTATTTATTTTAAGTGTCATAACTGACAAGTAGGGGATGTATCACTTTCTGTGCTGGGTGCCCTCTTAAAAAATGTTTTAAAAAAATAAAGAAAGCGTTCAACCCAAGGCTTGCTTTAAGCTAGACACAGCTCTTGTGGCTTTTGTATCTAGTCCCAGAAGAGGGAAGAAACCCCTGCAGAGAATCTAGAGCAGTCTTTAGAGCAAACAGGCGTGTCCTCATCATGCACCGGACTCACCCAACAGGGCACGCAGAAGTTTGGAGGGGTGCGGGTGGGCAATGGGCCCACGGAGGACGAGGCTGGCATCATGGACCACGACCAGCTCTCCCAGCACTCAGAGGAAGGAGATGAGGTGAGCTCATGAAATTCCATCCTCTTCCAAAACCTTTGTTTTGTTTGATTTTAAAATTTGAATAGTTTTCAGTAGGATGATGACCAACTATGCTTTTACTGTTTTATATGGACAATTGTCTGTATGTTACAGATAAAGGGGGTCACTGAGTACAAGATTTTTTACTTTATGTTCTAAAAATTTATTTTTCCACTTTTCCAGGTCTCTAGGTAACTCAAACTTAATAAATAAACCTGAGCACTTGACTTTGATAGCAGCTTAATGAGTCACTAGACACAGTAGGCTGTCATAAACTAAGGCTGGAGATATAC
>NW_023339651.1:21442769-21443008 GCF_004916995.1 Morone saxatilis | reverse complement strand
CTTCCTTATAACTACACAGAAGTGTGAGTAAAGAGCAAGAATATATCTGGCTTAAGAACTAACTGTCTGTCTTTAAATTGATGGGTTATTTCAATTTTCTATATGCCAAACCTTATGAAATACATAATGATTCCTTTCTCACTGTTGGCAAAACAGAAAATACTAGGCACACAAAATAGTCTTTAACAACCTGCACACACTATTCAATCAACTAAAGATTATTTTCATTAATGATTAAT
>NW_023339651.1:21442359-21442721 GCF_004916995.1 Morone saxatilis | reverse complement strand
TTGAGTATCAGAATTGCAGCACTAGATTTGGGGCTTAATATGGTGTCTGATTGCTCCTAGATTTAAGATTGCGCCTGTATGTTTTTAAATAAAATTTTTGTATTTACAAAAGATTTCCATGTTATCTTTTTTCTGATGGGGCAGACATTTAAACGCTAAATTGTGTTTTCTGTTGCATTACGATCACTTGTATTTGGGCTTGCTACACCTTTAAAATCAGTCATATCAGTTCAGTAGTTTAGTTTAGCTCAGCTAGTTCCACCAGTTTCAGCTTCAGACTGTCAAAAGCGTAAATTAAAACTTGAAATCTTCTGTCTCAGCCCATTCACCATGCTGTTTTTTCTCCTGAGTAGTAATGACAG
>NW_023339651.1:21442068-21442234 GCF_004916995.1 Morone saxatilis | reverse complement strand
GAGAACCACTGAGTGGAATTTCTGAAAATACCACCCAGTTTTTTTCTGTCCGTGACTCTTGTGACTGTTGTGATAACATATTGCATAACTGTAATTAAATAAGGCTGCGTTTTGTCATCACGATTCCAAGCCTATAATATTCCATGTGGGCATAACTTGTAATTTA
>NW_023339651.1:21436076-21441968 GCF_004916995.1 Morone saxatilis | reverse complement strand
GGGGGATGTTCATGTGTGCCCATGTGTATGATGTGGCTCTTTGCAGTAACACAGTAAAAAAATTGGCTCTTAGTCTCTGACTGGTTGGCCACCCCTGCACTACTCCTTCAAAACTAACCAGCAATGAAAATGTGTTCATGGTGTCCATGGTGTTGAAAGGTGCATTAAGGGCTGAAATAATTGTCCCCCTTCCTGATGACAAGGCCTTTGGTGCATGAATGAACATGCAGTACACTTCTGTCCTGGTTCGGGACTGTGAAACTATGGTCACCTATGTGTGACAGCTGCCAATGACTCAGCAGGTGCTGAAATAATAGGAACAAAAAGTAACATCAGTGGTAACATTAGTGGAAAAAAAGCTTAACAGCACAATGGGTCCTCACAAATATTGACTGTTGTTAATTTACCCCAACAATGAATTTAAATCAATACTTTTTTGGCTTGTTAAGAAACCAAAAATTGCCTTGTATACTCATTAAGATAAACAGCAAGATGTTCAGTTCACGGCACGTTATTGATGCCAGAAAACGCCACTGGTGGCTTGGTATGTTCTCCTGCAGCAACCTTTTTCCTGTTCACCCACAAAGCTTCAGTGACCTGTATATGAACTGCTGCTGTATATGAAATCAAAACAGTTTTTCCTTTGTTTCATTACTGAAAGAGGAAAGCCAAAGCATACTAGTGTAACATGTTAAAAACATGTTAAAACTAAACAACAGGAAGCAGAGTGAAACTGGAAGGAGATCCGAGATTTTACTCAAGCAAAACTACAAGATATTGTCAATAATATAGTCACAATAAGTTATTCGCCTGTGAGCTTACAAACACAACAACAGAAATGTGACTTTTCTACACTACACTACAAAAACAAGAAGATGAAATTGATCAGTGTAAATAAATATACAACCAAACAAACTCACCGTTCCTCTGCGCAGAGCGAACTGGATGGAGTCCAGGTCTGAGACGGGACACCACACCTCAGCAATCAGACACTTCTGGGTGACGTCGATGTTGCAGAGGTTGAGGGTATGGTAGATGGCCTTCATCTTCCTCACCTTGATGAACCACACCCGCATGGTCTTGGAAGCGGCCTGCAGCACTCGCTGACGGTGGTCCTCTGTTTGGTTCAGCACCTACAGTACCAGTGTGGAATGATTTGTTTTACAGCAGAAATAAACATGTCTACCTACACTATTGGGGAGGCTGTGGCTCAGAGATAGAGTGGGTTGCCCCATGATCACCGGCTCCTCTGGCATGTTGAAGTGGTCCTTGAGCAAGATACTAAACCCAAAATTGCTCCCGATGTGTATGCATCGATGTTTGACTGTGAATGAATATTAGTTTCTATTGGATGGCCTTGACCACCACTGTGTGAAAGGGTGAATGTGGCTTATAAAAGTGCTTTGAGTGGTCAGGAGACTAGAAAGGCGCTATACAGGTACAGGTCCATTTACTATTTAGTTTACAACCTGGTACAAAAACTGGTTTTGGTCTCCATAGCTAATTTCCCCATTCATGACATCTGTATTTATATAACTAATTAAAGCAATGAATAATCAAGGGAGTGGCTGCTTTGAGTTTCAGCAAACAGGCTTCATTCAGCTTCACAATAGCTCTTCAGAAACCTATGGATGACATCACAGAGACTGCATTTTTGTCTGCCATTTTTAATTATACAGTCACTTGTTGCTTATTGACATGGTTTTGTGACATGAACACCATGTGAGATAAAGACCTAGAATGAGGAGTATTAGTGATGTTAACATGTTGGCCAATGGCACAAATGGATTGATCTTACCATACTGGCTGCCAGAGTCAAGTCATGTTTATGCACAGAATCAGATGTTCTATGTAAACCTGAGTAGAATGCTTCATTGTAGTAGAGTGTAATACATTGTATGTGGTTGGCAGGCTCAGACTAGAGCTGACCTCTCAAGCAGAACCAGGTCTTTTTTCCAGGCTTAATAAGGGCAAACCACAACACGCTAGGCCAGGACAAAGGTCTTTCTCAGATAAGAACTAATGCAGGAGAAAATACCCTCCTCAGTATGGGGGCTTTTGTAATTTGATTGGAAATAAATTTTATGAAGGAAAACTGAGTAGGAGCCTGAATACAGACATCCTGTTGTGCAAAGTTTCTGATTAATTTCTTGTTGTATAGTGATCAGCAGAAACAAAGAGTACAAAGACCCTTTGAAAAAAATATTAAATTAGAAAAATAACTGCACTGCTAATGGTATTGTGGCTTAAACAATAAGCAAGCTTTAGTCCAAGGTCAACCAGCTCCATGGAAACTCTCACTTTACTCTATTTTGCTGTTTTGGTTAATTTAATGTGTGCATAATACTAGAAATGGGTGGTAAAGCTCCATTATAGTGACAAACATACCATCTGGAGGTCATCGATACGACTGTTGACTCCAGCCAGCATCTCCTTCCTCTCCTGTGGGGTCTCTGGACACGGATAAAGCGAGGCACGAAACCTGGAAGAATTCAACAGAGTTAACTCACAGCATCTAACACATACAGTACATTCTCCTTGTTTCCATCCGGTTTCATTCTTACTTACTCATGCACACATGAAAACATTTCTTGCATAGCTGAGTTGACGAACCCAAATAGTACAACTTTTCAAAAGGTACTGCAGTGATTTTGTATTGCACAACAGATAAACAAAACACAAAGGCAAAAATGCAATAGCATTTTGCTGTGTAACACCCACCCCTCACAGATCTTCTTCACCCTGTTCTTCAGCTGGTCACCTTGGAAGAAGATAATAAACACTGATTTGTGGACTTGGTCTCCCTGTTGGAAAGAGAAGAAGTCATTAGAAAACCTACATGTACAAATAAGTTGTGTATCTGTTCCTAATATGTATAAATGTGTTATAAATGGGTATGATATATATATACATAATATATAATATTATGTATATATTATTAATATGTCTCTTTACTATTGTCTGTGATGTATGTTATGTGAACTGACCGTGGCGGGGTCCTCCAGAGGATCCTCAATCTCAGCCTTCCTTAAGAAGACGTTACCGCGACACACCCTCCACAGCATCCTCTCAAAGGTTGGAATCCTCTCCCTGCTGATCACTCCAGCCACAAACCTGCACAGACAAAATGTGCAAAGAGTAGACACAAAATGTTGTCAGTGTTCATTCCCTGACACTGATCATTCTTGGTCAGCAGCATGGCTAACTACCTTACACGTATAGCTATCAGCTATTACGGCAATTTTTAAAAAAAATACTCAACAAATGGAAACACTGAACCTAGCAGGCCAGCTACGATAACTAGTTTATGCAATTTCATTATATTGGCTCCCTCCTCTCTTCCTCCCCCAGCTAACAAGATTATCATGCAATGAAAGCAACATTATGTAACTTTCTTACCTTAAATAAAAAGAAATTATGCTACACTGAGTTGTAATAGGGTGAATTGTGCCTCTGTGATTCACACTCTGATTACTGTCGGTTTTTAGTGTTTTTAGTTGTTTTGTAGTTTGTTTTTATATCTTTATTTTTCATTGCTCTGTGCATCTTCGCACCACTCTACGTGGAGATGCTTTTTTCAGTGGTTTGGGCACTTTTTACCACACTTTATTGCACTTTGGTCTCTCCGGATGACTGGGAGCCATGCCTGTGTCCCCCAATGCTCCCCTGAGCAACAACCCCAGGACACTCCTAAAACCCTCCACCACCTCCTAGCCCACATCACCCTCATCATCCCCATCCCCCACCCCCCTGCTGACATCCACCATGGACTCTTTCACACCTCCCACCCCCAGGACATCCTCACATCTCCCACAGCCCCCTGCCACCTCCTGGACAGACAGCCTCTGCTGGCGAGCGGAGCCGTTGCGGTGCGACTGTGCCCCATGCCGCCGAGAGAGCGCTACTGCTGAACCATCGGCAGACCCTGCCACATACCCCACCCCCCAGAGCTGGGACCTTTACCATTCACATCCAGGCCAGGTGAGGAGAGAGCTGGAGAGGCGCAAACAGAGGGAAAGCTGCATGGACCGGACTGCATCAGCCCTGCGTGCTGAAGGGCATGTTCCAGCCAGCTCTGTGGAGTTTTCCACACCTCTTCCAACCTCCAGGTCTGCACTTCGAGAGGTGCCAGTGCTCTGGAAAAACAATTCCTTGGCCTGGGTCCCAAGTGCCCTAAAAAGGACGTCCTGTGGCACTGGAGGACTTACAGGGCCGGTAGCACTGAAACCTCTACCATGAAGGGTCACTGAGAACTGCTAAGGTGCGGTCTCGAGGTTGAAGATACGGATCCGCTGCGAAAGACACCTCACATCCAAGAGCTGGTTGCTCATGGAACATCGGCATTCAAGCGAACCGCGGACAAGTGCGTCAGTAATCGGCAGATCCCAGGTCCAGCAGCTTTCCTCTGTTTGCGCCCTCTCCAGGTCTCCCTCCCTGGCTGGATGTGATGTAGGAGGTCGCATGGATTATCTCTCTGATGTCTAGAGCGTGGCTGGCAGGTGATGGGAGGGCTATTACTCCTTGTGCCCAGGTATCCCGTACCAGACGCGCGAAATCTGCCCTCAGGGGCTCTGCCCTCATGCTAATTGTCCTTTGAGTTTTGTGTGTGCGCGCCATGGGATGACAACCGGTGCAGGCCTGGTCCATGACAGAGGAAACTATCCAGCCCGGACTGCTGAAGTGTCCCTGCATAGCCAGGACTGGAAGAACACGCAGGTGGTTGCTCCCCTCATTCCACCATGGGTTGAGGTTACGTCCAATGTCTGACGGCGGCGAGGAGCCATCAGTTGTGAGGAGATTGTAAAGGAGACTGTGCGGGTGTCTACCCTCGCGGTCTAGGTATAACAATCGGGGGCCCCCCAGAACTCGTACTGTCTCCCTTTCCTTCTTTTCACCCAACCTACACTGCAGACTGGTAGAGTGTGACAAAGAGTCCCATTGGGTAGGGTATTGTCTATAGCCTACAAGATTGCGTGCGTGATGACGTTGACGGGGTGTAATGGGGTGATGATGAGTTGAGGGGGTCGGGAGGGAGGGGCTTGATGTGGCTAGGAACAGTGATTCGGTGGAGGTCTATGCTAGAGTGTCCTGGGGGTAGTTGCTCGTAGGGGTAGTTCGAGGTGTCGGGGAGCACCAGGCATGGCTCCCCCAGTGCCAGCTCCAGATGAGAAGATCCAAGTGCAAGTAGCCATAAGGTGGTAAAAAGTGCCCAGAAACACATCTGAGTAAGGAAGAGCATTCCTCTATATGGTATGAGTGGTGCGAAGAGGCCTGCCACAGCCAGTAAACGCCCAATCTTAGCCCATCTATGTTCTCATACAAAGACACAAAACTACAAAACTACAGACTGCAGGAAAAAAACCATCATACGTAGAAAAATATGGTCTGCAGGCCAGGATTAATTAGTAACATGAGTGTAATTATGAGGCAGCAATTGTCTACCACCCCTAATACATTGGACAAGTCAGTAAACACTGGACTGGAATTTAATCCATATTCAATATAACGGCTAAGAGAAGATTACGGCCAATTAACATGATGCATTCAGTACAGGCCTGACCAGACTCTTTGATTCTATGCCATGAGGAGGCGTGCGAGGAGACACTTCAGAATGATCGGGAGCAAGCCACACCGATTTGCAGAAATTTCTTATTCAAGACTATATATTGTCTCTTGCGAAGACACCTCTCTAACTTCGTTTTGCTTGCTAAGCTGGGCCTGTCGTACCATGGGTGCGGCGTATCTCAAGGCAGTGTTACACAAGGTTACTGTCTGAGGGTCTAACAGATTTTTTTAAAAATCTTGCATACAGACGAATATGCATTCTTAAGAAGGCAGAGTCTAGATTCGTTGACTCATGGAAGCTTTATTGGTCTAAAGTCTCTCATTCCC
>NW_023339651.1:21419284-21435976 GCF_004916995.1 Morone saxatilis | reverse complement strand
ATATACCTTCTGTAGTCATTATCTGACTGACAAGACTAACTGACTTCCGTATGGTCAAAATACTTTGCTTTGTTCAAATCGCAGTACTGTTGGACACTTCTGTATTCGTATAAGCTAACTGAGGTTTCTGAGAAAGCTTACAGTCCATTACACCCAATAATTTGATTTTGGCTTAATTTATTATTACAGTGACTTGATCATCATTTTTTGATTCCCAAAAACCATCAACTTGAAAATGAGTTGATGAAGTATGTATACAGTACTGTAATAAAACACTGACTGGATCTTTTAAAGAGAATACGTGTATTTTCACTTACTCCAAGATGAGCAGGCACAGAGAGAGGCGAGTAGCAGACTGCTCAGTAGAAGCTTCATCCTCTCACACCAATTCACCACTGCATACTGATACTCGTTTCTTTAGAGCTAAGTCCCTCACATCTAACACATACGTAATACAGCACATACCAGACATCATCCACATTTTGAACTCTTTGATTCAAAGAGTTTTGAAGACGAATGTATAAAACCACAATATCTGTTCCTTCCTCTTTGAATGGGTTGAGGGGCAGTTTTATTTATCAGATAGAACTTTTATCTGATAAATAGACACAGTTTAGCTGTGTCCTGCCATCTGTGAAGACATATTTTCTCCTTGTCTGAGCTGCAATGGCTAACATCATTTCCTTTTATTTGTAATGCTGCCCTGAAATCTGTCACTTTTGTTACTTCCCATGCAGGTTGGGTAAAAAGAAGAACTGACAGAAGCCAAATAATGTAATGTAATGCAGAAATCAGTCTTTCTATTGAAAAAGTAAGTATAAAAAGGCAGACTCTTAATAGCAGTTACATCAGCAGTAAAATAATTGTTTTCTGTCTTGTACTTGGTGTTTAGGTTATACATTTAGCATCAGTTGTGACTCTAAATTCAGCCCTCATTTAAAAAACTAACCACCTTAATATCTATTAATTGTTTTCACTCTATTATCATAAAAAACAAACCCATGCGTGGGTCATACCAGCAATTACCAGCAAGAATTTTAGTTAAGCTTCCAAAGATATTGTATATTAATACAATATGTAATTTCTATTAGTATAGTTGTTGTTGTTGTTGTGCACCTTTGTCTCTGTCTCTGTCCTTCTCTATTTTCCCTTTCTCTCTCTCCCTCTCTCTCCTTTCTCCCTCTTTCTCCTTTCTCCCCTTCTCTTTCTCTTTCTCTCTCGCTCTTTCTTTCCCCTTCTCCCTCTCTCTCTCCCTCTCTCTCTCTTTCTCCCTCTCCCTTTCCCTCTCTCTCTAACCCCAACTGGTTGAGGCAGATGGCCACCCACCTAGAGCCGGGTCTGTCCACGGTTTCTGCCTATTTTTTCCTTGCTGCCATCGCCAAGTGCTTGCTCATGGTGGGAACTGTTGGGTCTCTGTAAATAATAATAGAGAGATAACTTTTGTTATGAACTGGCACTATACAAATAAAATTGAATTGAATTGATTGATTGATTGTAAATTAGGATGTTACAAAGATATGCAAGGAAAAATCACAGTTTTTATCGATGAAGTCTGGATGCAAGTAAAAGTAATATAATGGTTCAAAGCGCTACTCTACATCACCCCATTCACACATAGACTCGTTCGAGGTGATCACCACACAATGCATGCTGGTTAGATTTGATGTCAGTTGCTCTGACATCGTGGATTAAAGAACAGCAGACTTGGTGGGCGTGGTCCAGCCCACCACGGAGGGTGCTGTGGCCCCAAAAGTAGAGAAGGAGAAATCAGGTAAATCGGAGACTTAAAGACATCTTTACAGAGATCTGCTCAATCAACATCCTCAACAGGCGTCATCTTGTTCCTGCTGTTTACATTTCCCCTGGGTGTATACTACATGTATGTATATAAATACCTGTCCCCCAACCTCCCTTAAACTACATGCAACATATAGGCAACAGATAAGCCCAGTACTTTTACAGAAACACCACTCCTAGGAACCATCAGAAGATCAATTTGTTTCCAATCTTAGCGTCTTAATGTCCTTTTCTTTCCAGGCGTCTTTTATCCATAATAAATCCCGCCCTGCCTTCCATGAACTGAACATGCTTTGCATAGAAAGGAGAAATGAGTGGAAACAGGAACAGATCCTGCCTGACATTCCTCCCTCTGCTGTGTCTGAGCTTGTATACAAGCAGATCAGTGCCGCTCTGCTATAACTATTCTAACCATGCTGATGGGACAAGGCTAGACCAAAGGGGTGTGTTATTGAATCATCAAGGGGCTGGACCTGCCCAGCTGTAGGTGGAGTCTTACTGATGTGTGTGCGTATTTAGGGAGGCGATTAGGGAGGAGTTTGAGGAGAGGTGGAGAGTCCAGTGGAAAAAAAGGGGGAGTGGGGGCAGGAGAGAAAAAACCCTGCTGGCCGTAGCTTGACTGGAGTGTTTCTCTGCCTGGTGTGGCATTCACATCCTAATGCTCATGTGGTAACATCCAGCATCGCTTGGCTCCCCCTGCTCACTGGCCTGATTCCAGGGATTTGAAGGAGACAGACTGAGAAAGGCAAAGGCAGTGTGCATGTATGCTGGAAAGAGATAAGTGAAGTAGGAGGGAATAAGAACAGAGGCGAGAAGAGAAAAGAAGAAAGGGAGAAGCAGGTGAGAAAGCAAACGGTCGAAAAAGTCTAGAATCTAGAAGAACCAGCAGTGAAGAAACGCTGATTAGCCGACTAAATCCACTGACATGGCAGCCATGGAAGCACTGGAATCCTCAAGTGCCCAGCTGGAGCCTCAGACCCTCACTGAGATCTCAGATGACGAGGTGAACCTCCCACCCTCAGATGACGAAGATGATGCCCTCACTGCAGCCAAGAAAGAGCTGTCCACCATGGGCACTGAGGGGGATGCAGCCGAAGACAAGGACGAGGCAGTAAAGCACGACCAGCAGGTGAATGGGGTCATGGTGCTGTCTTTGCTCGACAAGATCATCGGGGCGGTGGACCAGATCCAGCAGACCCAGAGCGGGCTGGAGGCCAGGCAGCAGGAGATGGAACGTTCTGTGACCAGCATCCAGGGTGAGCTGACCAAACTGGCCAAGAGTCACAGCACCACATCCAATAGCGTCAATAAGATGATGGAGAAGGTGCGCAAGGTGAGCGTCAACGTCAAGACGGTGCGGGCCAACCTGGAGAAGCAAGGAGGACAGATCAAGAAGCTGGAGAACAACGAGGCTGAGCTGCTGAAGAGACGCAACTTTAAAGTCATGATCTACCAGGTGGGAGAGTGTGTGTATGCATAAATACAGTATCATTGTGTGCTTGTGGTTTGTCTGTCTAAGGCTGTAAAGTACATTACGCCTTATTGGTTAAGGGATGGGTGTGGCCCCCCGGTGAACCAAACATGTTTGGGTTCTTGAATGTGAATGAAAGTCATGTCCCTGCCACATCACTTACCCACCCCCCAAAAAAAATCCAGTAGTGTTTTAATACGAGTGAACATGAAAGTGGTGGTTTGCCAGAGATGTTAGTCAATTTGCTGAGGTGCAGAGGGTTTCAGGGAGAGGTTACCTCAAAGTAATTCTGGCAAGAGTTCAAGTGACAGGCTGTGCTATCTCTTATCACCTGAGCTGCAGTACCAAAAACATGCCACTCAGAAACTAGTGCTTTTTCCAGGAGAGATAATATTTAAAGGGATAGTTCAGGTTTTTTGAATTGTGGTTGTATGAGACACTTATCTACAGTTTATAGTAGACGGAGGTCAGCACGCCCCCAGTTTGGAGAAGAAGACAGGAGTCGGCAAGGTAAAGCGGTGAAAATATTCTACATATGGGCCTTTTTTAGGTGGCTAAAATAAGTTTTGTTGCTGCACCAACCAGGGATAGAGTGATCTATTTTTCCGATTATTGGTATTATTAGATTTAATTAAAATAATTAAATTAAAAATGCACTACTTTGGCTCTGATGCAGCCTTCTGCCTCTGTCTGTAGTCTCGCTCAACGTCAACATCTGATTGGTTACACATAACGAGTAACAGGCTATTTACACTAAAGGCTGCTGTGCCACAGACAGGGAAATTGAGATTTTCAAGTAAAGTACTTCAAAATTGTAGTTAAGTACAGTACTTAAAAAAATGCATTTGGTTACACTCCACCATGTCACAACGTAGATTTTCATTTTTATCTGTTACAAATATCAGTTTCTTTAATTACTCGTAGTTGGTATCTGTAACTTCCCTGAAAAAAACATATTGGTCCATCCCTAGTCTGCTTCTCTAAACTGGGGGTGTGCTGACCACCATCTACGGATAATTACTTCATATAATCCCACTTACTTCTTTGCCTAGTGCTTTATAATGCATAATTCCCCATGGTAAACCAGAATATTTAATATATTTATGGTTTGCGTTCTGCAGCTTTGATTCTTTCTTTCTTCTTTTGACTTTATGTGAAGAATATTAACTAGTTTACCCCTAAATATACCCTAACCCTTGGGGACATGAATCCCACTTTCCAGTGTCTTCTGATCTAAATGTCAACCATCCACCCTGACTACACCCTGGACTATATTATAAAGACAAATGTACAATATGAACGGTAATCAAATATGGTCAGTGTAAAACATCCAGTATAACTAAAGGAAATAAAAGTTGATACACATCCACACCTATGGAAACAATTACCGGATACATGACTCACTTATTTATCGGAAAACACAGCCTCTCATAATTTTCCACTTTGGTGTATGCTACATTTTCGGAGTATTCATAAATTACGTTTTATAAAATAGTAACTAAAATCGAATCTAGCCTCTTGTTCCTTCTACTATTGGCATTTACAGGCAAAATTCATTATGTTCTGAAACATACAGAAGCAGGGATCATGCTGCCATTGTTAACCTCCAGATGTTGTTCTACACCACCCTGCCCCACCCCGAATCTACTGTACAGTGGTTCAATGCTCAGAATCCTCTACAGGTGGCCTCCAGATATTTTCCTTCCATAGCACACTATGTATAGGACTAAAGAATACAAGCCTTCACACGTGAGCCAAGCATACTGCCTGGCTTCCCAAGTCATACGGAATCCATTCGGAAAGTCATTTCACTCTTTTCCTTTTTTTAAAAACAAAGATGGAAAATACCACAAGCATGCTCAAAGTCCTGTTTTAAGGCAGAGGAGTGGTAGCAGGAGGAAGGGACAGGGGCGAGGAGAGCTCTGAGGGGCAGATGTTTTATTTGAAAAGAGAGAGAGTTTTTTTCTTCATGGGGAGTTGAGGGGAGCCCTGTTTCTTTTTTTAGCCTGTGAGGCTGTAGTGTGATGCGTAATAGCTTGCAGCTTTTTGCACAGTGGCGCAAGAACATTCAGAGTTTCCACCCTTGACTCAGACATCATGGCTTGGACCGACCTCACTCTCTCTGTTTCTCTCAGTCTAAAACCAACAGCTGGGCAGGATTCAAATGAGAGCTCCATCTTAGGCAACACAGACTGTCTGACTGTGAATGGTTGTGCATTAATACTATTCTAACATCCTTACACAATATGTTTGGCTGCCTTGTCCTGGCATACCAGCACAATATTTTATATGTAATGAACCACAGATGAGCAGAGCAGAGCTCTCAGCAAGAAAAAGCTAATCTCTATCATCATTTCTGAAGGAATTCGATGACTGAACTCTTTCTCAATCTGAAAGCATCATAAATCACCATTTTAATTAGTATCTAATAAAGTCTTAAAGTGGGGTTTGCAAGTTTCCAGTGCAATCTACTCAAAATACCACAAAGTAAAAAACAAAACGGGTTGGGATTTTGCTGCCGTTAGCCAACTGCTTGGGCCCTGTGGCAAGAGAAACTCCCCCTGAAATGCCTATCTCTGGCTCCCTCACTAACTCAAAACACTGGCTTTGTTTACGGTTGCCAACTGTGACATAACGTCAGATTCATCTTCATTAAAAAAAGCAAACCACAATGTGTTGTTCTGTTTTCAATTTGCCGTGCTCCTCGGTTGCCCTTCAAGGGAAGATTCTTTCAAAATCAGTCGACGAAGAAAAACTCCACCAACACCCCCAGTAAACTGTAGGACTGTTTATTTGGACTGAACTGTGTCAGCACATAAATACTTGGCCTTTGTTAGGACACATTAGAACTGACAATTTATACCTCTATGCACAATGACTTTAACATCATTTACAGCAATTTGAAGTTAATCTGCATTTGTATTCCAACTCATGGAAAGACAAACAATAAAGATAGGCTCCAGTTTTCACACTGCTGTGAGTCTGTTTACATTTTTACATGCACAGAATTAGACCCAATGAAGGAAATCTTATTAGCGATTTTTATGATTTATTAAACTAAGTGAAATATTTTATATTATATTCAATGCATAACTTTTTTTTGTTTTTCTGATATTTTTAGGAACTTTTTATACATATACATACATATACATATTTATTCTCTGTCTGTATTATGGTTTTTTTAAACAATCAAATCCTAATGGGCTTCTTTTTTGACAAATTCAGTGTTTCCTTGCCATTGCCATTAAAATGTTTCCCCCTCACTACATAGTTGCAATTATTTTAAATGTAAGGGATGATTATAACAAATGTATATTATGACACATGTTCATGCAGGGCCCGCTGCTGGCTATTTGGTATAATATTTATATCAACAGTATGATATTTTTATTATATAATCATCAGGTTGGAGCTTAGGTAAATCTTATCATTTTAGACTATCATCAATCAATCAATGTGTATCACAGTTTTTTTATGATTCTGGTGGTTTCACAGTATATCCCTTTTTTTCTCTTTCTTTCTTTTTGCATGGCTGGGGCTTATAACTGTTAGGATAAGGGTACACAGTTAATAGGGCTCCCCTCTCAATACACACTACCCAGCTTGCCTGTAGTGCTCTTCACAGCAAAAACAATATGGCTGCCTATTTATGAGTTACAGCAGTTGTTTTAGCTATGCACACATAAAATTAAAATTGGTATACTGTCCAACACTAATTACAATATTCATTAAAAACATATATTTAAAAAACCCAGAGGGTTGTACTTTTTCACATTACACATACAAAATCAACATCAACATTCCCATGTAGGGGTTTCTGGGTAATAATCTTATCAACTCAGGGTTTGTAGGTTTGTGATGAATACAACCTGGTAACAGATACTGTTCTCTAATCTCTTCCAGACGTTTTTCCAAAATGCTTTTCACTTTACTGTCAGTGTGAGGTGGGAATTGCAGGGTTCAGATTCAGACACCCAACCTCAGATATAACAAATATGTATATATCCAAGTCTGTATAGTAAGATTTACTGAAATCTGAAAATGCCATTGGTATGCTGGACTAGCTCAGGCTACTGTATGATGTGTAAGTGGAAACTAATCAGTGGCGGCTCTGTCAGCACATCAGTTGGAAGTGACTGTCTCCCTGTTAGCATGAACAGCTGTCCTCCTCTGGGAGTGTGTGTTTGAGTGTGGGTGTGTTTGTGTCTGTGGGGGTGTGTATCTTTGGCTCATTTAAGCCTGACTGTCGAGTAAGCCTGAGATCTACTCCCTTACATCTGTGTTCAGTTCCTTGACAGCTGAAGCCAAATGCTGCCAGAGAACAGAGCTTACTGCACTTACCTGGAATGCGACAACTCTACCCCACAGTGTGTTAGTGTGTGAGAGAGAAGCAAAGGGTAAGAGTGATGGAAGTATTAGTGGATTAAAGCTGCACTATCCAGATTTTTTTAATATTACCAATGGATCAAATGATGTGGTAACAAAGCCACAGAGAATTATCACCAAATCTCTAGTTTGCCTCAGCTCTACTGAACACTTTAGCATCTTTCAGCTTATTGTTTTGGTTTGCTGGCAGACAAACCCATAGGCAGCTAATTTCAGCAAAATCTCTTCTGGCACAGCCCCACACTGGAGACAAATGCTGAAACCAGAGCTTAAAGTCCCCATGAAGTCACAATTGATTTTGAAGATTTTGAGTGAAGTGTTTTTATCACATATGTATAGCACTAAACATCACCTATATGCCAGTATATGGCTCAACAATGAAAACAACTGTCCCCCCCTGGAGACACATTTTAGTTTCAGAAGAAGAATTCTTGCTTCTAGCTTCTTCAAACTACTACTACCTCCATCACTTTTCATGTGTAACAAGCACAGCACTATGATTGGCCTTTAAGGGAAAGACTGTCTGAAAATCCATTCAGAACCTTAAATTTTCAACTGTGTGGCTGTGTCCACCACAATTCCAATTTGTACAGTTCATTGCATCTTCTCTATGATGGCATTCTTTTCAACCTGCAATCGAGGGTGGCCATTTGTAACAGGTATAAACACCCGATGACACTTTGGCCTGACTTAGTTAATTTGAAGCATATTGGGACTTAAATGCCCCAGCTACCATGGGGCACTAGGGACAAGAACTGTGCAGACCAGGTACATGCCCAGTGGTTGATTTATGCCCATGCTCCTGAATGTGTCACTGATACCACCCATACTAGAAACTGAAGGCTGAGGAAAAATACATACTGTGTGACAGACAAGCTTCCTCTATCACTGTGAGGAGGGTGGAATAATATACGTGGGAGAGTGAGAATGAAAGATGAACTGGAAGAGGAGATGTCCATCCACTTTGTACAGGGAGTGGATGGGTGTGTTGCAATGAAGAGCAGGGACCATATTTAGACAGCTGATTCATTGCACAGGCATCCCTAGCTCTTCATGCTAACCTCCTCTGGCCTCTTCCTCCTCCTCATGTGGAACCAGTCACAGCCCTGTTCCTCCCCCCCCCTGCTCCTCCACCCACCAGGATAATTGACTCCACATCGCCACCTCCTCACCCCGTCCTGCCCTACACACCATCCTTGCCACTCCTTCATTTTCCACTCTGTCCTCTCATTTGATTTTTTTATTTTTATTATTATTATTATTCAGTTTTTTAGAGCTTATTAGTCCATCCTCTTTATTTGTCAGGTCAAGTGCAATAGAATATACTCAGCGATCAGCATGAGTTAATCATTTAAAGTTTCTTTTCCAATATGCAAAACCATACCAAGGAAATATGTGTTCTTTTAAGGGGTGTTTCAGTCATTTGGAAATGTCCATGGTGTGAGCAAGTAATGAGCCTAATCTTTTGTTGATCTAGGAAAAGTTCTTCCAGTTCTGCATTTATTTTGCAACCAATTTTTTAAAAAGCCATACCATTTAAAGGACCAGTGTGTAGGATTTAGTAGTATCTAGCAGTGAAGTTGCAGATTGCAACCAAGTAAATCCCCTTGACTCAACCAAGTGCAAAGAAGGAACCACGGTGACAACAAAACACATGTGAAAGGCCATATCTAGAGCCATTGTTTGGTTTTGGGCTACTGTAGAAACATGTAGGTTAAACAGACTCAAGGCCTGCTCTGTAGATGAAAAAGGCTCATTCTAAGGTAACAAAAACACTACAACTCTTATTTTCAGGTGATTATACATTAAAGAAATCTGACAACAAATCCTCCTAAATGTTATACAATGGATCTTTAAGATGTGAATATATGTACCTTTCTTTTATCTTTTACCCATCTTTAAAATATGGTTGTCTTTTCAATAAAGAGGAGCCTCTAGCACATAGCATAAATAAGTACAGGGAGGGAGAAAAGTGACCGGGGTTCTGACCGAGGATGCACAGGGACTGTTATTTGAGCATACAGCAAAAAGGGGCGGGACTTAAGAAGGGTTATTGCCTCGTTGCTGTCTGTGTGGCCTAGGGGTACAACACCCACTATAACTGCAGTTCTCACCAACCGTGAGACGGTTTGGTTCCAACAATCGAACACAAGTAGCTAATTTTGAGATTAGAACTCCTACCAATGCCAATCAAAGCCATGTCACAAAATTAAGAGAAACAGCAAGGAATAAACTTCTGACAAATGTCTGAATGTCACGTATTAACAAACAACCTGATGTTTTGCCCTTAATGTCAGCACCACTTCCTAAGGCCCAGCCTTAAATTTTGTCAAAACCAAACAGGAACACAATCTCCTAAAGGCCCTTTCTTTCTCACAATCAAACAAGTATGTGGTAGTTGCTATTTTTAGATGGCTCTCCTCTCCCTCTGTCTCCATACGCTCTCTCCCTCTTCGTCTCCTTTATCCTTTCTCCCTCCTCTCACTCTCTTTCCCTTGCTCCCCATTTTGTCAACAAGCTCTCGTCAGTGTCCAGACCATGTTGCCTGACATGCACAACACCCCTACCTACTGTACATAAGCCAAAAAAACTCCACCAGAAAGCCCTGCTTCCAGCTGAAACAATGTTACACACAATCTGGCCTGTAAACTGAGCTGGGAACATTTCGGCCTCACATGTCCATATATGGACCTGTATCAACCTGTGTGAGAAGAATGGGTCTACTCTTGATGAATTTACGTACAAAATATTCAGAGTCTGATTGCTCCCAGGCTGTTGGTGAAATGTGTACTTTACAGTGTTACAGATCTGGAACCAGAAGGGCAAAATGTTCAGAATACCTCATTTGTAAGTTATTTGGATGAAGCTGTGATCACAGTAGAATAAGACGGCAGTTTGACAAGGCGGTATTGATTCAAATGTAGGGAGTGTAGAGGTAACAGGTGTTTTGGGTGGTGTTGGTGGAAAGTACAGCATAGAAAAGAAGGATGAGCAAAATCTGTTCTGACAGGTTGTTTTCGAGATAATCTTTCCACAGTCCAAGATCCTGATTTCTTTAAAGGTCAGGAGAAGTGGAAAAAAGAAAGAAGCTGTGTTACAAAGGTGAAAAAAGACAGATTTTGTATTTTAGGCATTTTTCTGTTAGAAATTTGACTTCACCCTTAGTCAAATAGGCGGCATATGACTACGTGCAGGCCTAGTTGGCTGGCGAGTAAATTGGTTAGTCCCATTTGTGACATCAGGACTCCAAGTTACTATATGATTCGATCTCATAGCGTCCTGTTCGGTATTGCTTTATCTTACAGTCAGCTAGTCACCCGGGTCCTCGATTTGCTGGCCCTCCAGCATTCTGCAAAGACCCGCCCTTCTCTGCCACTGATTGGCTTCTGTTGGTTTCCTTCGTTGGTATAAGGAGTGAAATGGTTGGGTTAAGCAAAAAACAAAGCCTTCATAAACTCTGGCTCAATGGTTGTGTTGTGCATGACTGACAAAAGTTCCTTGTTTTAATTGATAAAAACACAGAATTAGAATTATTTTTGGTTGAATTCAGGCACAGGTATTAGCAAAGTAGACTTTTCAGCCCCACTACACTTTCACACCTTTGCATATTCAATAGGTTGTTTAAAACTCAAAAATACCATCAGAATATTTCAGCTGTGGTGAAATGCATAACAAATCTGCTCTAATACACTGGAGATCAACAGAGAAAATCTTGTCTTACCCCAAATCATTTATTATTTCTAAGTAGAAGCTTTTCCACATGAGTCAGACGCCAGTGACTCATAGTCAAGAGCTGTAGTTATTGAAAACATTAGTTTGTTTTCTCATATGATCTACTCCGTCATATGATTCCTTCTCTGAATCCTCTCATGGCTAGTTACATTATTGCCCTGAACAGAGGAACTTTTGTGATAAGTCACCAAATCATCTAGCTCTATTATGGCTTAAATGTTGGGATCACTTCTTCAAACATCAGTGCCGTCAATTTTTCTAAAGTTTAATGACTACAAGAGCCATAATTACTGTGTAAGAATCTGAGTAATTACTTAGGCTCACTACATTCAATGTACTTCTGTTTAAAACAGTGTATTTCACTACATAGGAAGACAGAGCTTTAAATTCCTGTACATCTATAAATAGTCTATTCACTCAAAGAAATTATAGGCTGCAGGGAGAGTAGGTGGATCAATGGCCTGTTTTACTGTTCATTTAGTTAAACTCCAGTTTAATTCTAGCCTGCAGTGATGTGACATATGTGAACAAGTCATCTTTATGAGCCACGTCCTTTAAATGAACGATGGGAGCCGACTCCCGTCTGACAGCCGATTCCTTTTTTTCCTTTTTTTTAATAATTAATACAAGACAGTAGGTAGGTTACGTCATGTTTTTGTTATATGCATCCAGAAACGTCTCACTTTGGTAATAACATTAAGAATCAAGCATGGTGAGACAGTTGCCATTTTAAAAAAACACAGTTCAATATGAATAAAATGTTCAATACACGTCTAACAGTGTTTGATGGAATATAATATTCATAGGTATGTTTTATTAGTGTATAATCACCTGAAAATAAAAATCTTGTTTTTGTTACTAGAGGGAGCAGGTCCTCTTCTGGTGGAATCTGCCATGTTGACAAAAAGCCCAGAATGGACAAACCAAACTCTGGCTCTAGATAGGGCCTTTCACATTTTCCATGGGTTTCCATTTTTCTTTTGAGTTTCTCCTTTGCACCCAAGCAAGCCTTGACTGATCTTTGGTCAACTTCCCCTTTGCTTCACTCAGATGGTATGTGGTATGATACGTGAGCCTTTTGTTCTGTATTGAAATGCTATCTAATCAATATTAATTGTTAGCTAGATAGTTATATGATAGCTAAAGTTATACACATAAAAAAGATATTGGGAATGGTATTTGTAGGTTATCCCTTTAATCTCATTATGGGTAGGAGATTTCATGGGTAGTTGTCCTTTGAGTCGTCTTCCAGGTTTGAAATACCCGACTCAATACAGATATTTTATGTCCATTCCATAGGTAATGGGGATGTAATTTCAAAATACACCCCCTTCTTACTGATATGGTACATATGGAAAAATATGATAGCGTTTGGGCCAAATCTATGCGTAAGACTGATGTAATTTTCTCGTCTGGATTGTCTTTGTGTTCTGAAGTTAGTATTATCCGTCACAGACCACAGCTTAGGCCAAGCCTGTGAATTATTATCTTCTTCTCATCGCTCAGTGTTTTAAATTTGGATTCCAAAGTGGAAACAGTCATTTTCAGTTGCAGTGTTACTGATTTGCTTGCTGTAACAAGCGCTTTCAGCTCTTTAACTTGTTCCATTGGAAAGTCCAAAACATCCAATTTGTTCAGTTTGTGGAGGTGTTGCATTTTTCCTCAGTGAGCCATACAATGCTGTGTTCAATTTCTTTTATCATCAGGCTGGAGCTGAGTCTCTGCCATGCCATAGCTGGTAGCCTTGGTTGCAGGTAACTGTGGATTTAGTGTTGTGTTGCATTTGTTAGTTAGAAATGAGCCTCAATATGAGGTTTTATGTTTTTTAGCTGATTGTTTGGTGACTGAAAAGAGCTTTTGTTGCAACTTGGCTCCAACTTATGCACATTTCTAAAAGTTTGTTTTGTAGATTTTAGATACAGTGGTAGATTTTAAATGCAACATTTCAACATGGTTGGGGGATTCTGTTTCTTTTCGAAAGTGTCACAGAGAATTCATAAGGATTGGTTGAATTTGCCTTGAAGCCGCAGTAAGTAACTTTTTTTTTAAATTACTGTTTTTAATAATTGCTGAAATCTTCACTGTATCCCGACAGTAGTACATGATACAATTCAATTTTATTTGTATAGCACCAGTTCATAACATGAGACAGATAATCAGTGAAAAAAATCAGGTTCCGCTGGCTCCTTCTAGTGCTCCTAATGACATTTGTAAAAATCCACCGTGCATGGATGAACCAACAATCAGAACTATAATAACAATGAATTGAATGACAATGTATTATCAGTAAGACAATATGAAAGGCACCTACAAAGAATTATCAGCTGGATCTGCAGCTGCCCTCAGTTTCACAAAGATTTATAGTGACTTTCAGCTCATTGCTTATCTGTCTGGCAACAACTTTAATGTTTTGGTTCTTCCTTTTGTAAGTCTATCTCTCAAAACATTATGGAAGTGTAATACAAATCACTTAACCCCTTTAGAATTGAGTGAGAACTTCTATACACTTTGTATGAGTGTGCCCATCAGTAGCCTAACATTCCTGTTAGCTTAAAGTAGGGGACACATTGTACAGAGGCAGGAGCAAACAGCAGAGGAAGAAGCCACTTCTTCTGCAGCTCTCTAAATCTCTCCATAAACACCAACCTCCTCCATTGTTATTGGAAAGAGTAACACAGGGTGGCCATGGGAACAACCACTGTCATCCCTCTCTGTCCAAGTCCCTGTTAGTCATGCGTGGGGAACTGTACATAGACCCAGAGGGGGCCAGGGAGGTTCAGGGAGGGAGGGCCAAGCTTCAGCTCCTTGTCCCATCATAACTGTGTCCCTTTTTAGTAGAATTTAGCCCACGGCTGTGATGGAACTTCAAAATTGTGCAAGTAAAATGTTAAAGTTCTGAATGGTCAGCTCTGGTGTATTTGCATAAACAGTGGTGGACTCTTGGAGGTGGACCTATTGGAGGGGCAAGGGCACCAACAAGCAGAAAGTTGTGATGCATTTATGGTGAAAGAGCAGGTTTAGGATTAGGACCCTAGAGGGCAGTTTATCATGTTTTTTCTACCATCAAAGAGGGCACTTCTGTGGCATTTTTTCAAACATCGGACCACCAGGGGCAGAACAATTGCCACCAGTGTGAGTAAGTTGTCTTTGGATATGGCACTGGAATGGCTCATATTAGGAATTATTAATGATGGGGTTCTGTGTTTACTCATCACAAAGGATTGTGTGGGTCTATGACACTGCATGTGTGTGTGTGCTCCTACATGAAAGTACATGATCAGAATACCGGCAAACCAAAGTATGTCATAAAAAACAACCTCCAGTGATAGTTGACAATGGCAAGCTGTGTCTTGCAGTGAGAGCTGAAAGGAGTGAGTATGAAAGCAGCACAGAGCTGCCTTACACACACGTGTCTGCAGCCTTGGAAACACTTCCCGCTAGATTCATGTATGCATCCTTACAAAGCTCCGATGTCTCAATGGTAAACAGGTTTATGCAAACCGTTGTGGTCTGAAGCTCAGCATCTTGAATAGACTAAGAAACATGTTGTGCTGCCTTTAAGACCTGTAGGAAATAATGTCATCACATGTTGGCCACAAAATAACACAACAATAATAATAATAGATGAATAATACATTTTATTTAAAAGCGCTTTTCTGAATGCTCAAAGACACTGTACAATAACAATATAAGAAGAATACAAGAACATCAATCAGTAAAAACAAATATAAAACAGACATTACATACGTTAAAAACAACATTAGACTGAGGCTAGATTTTAAAAGCCATTTAAAAAGGTGTGTTTTTGTCAGTGAGGACAAGGACAAACATGTGGCCAGGAGAGGAGAGGATGGAGGTGATGAAAATATTAATAATTGATGTGACTGGAACTGAAAAAAATGAATAGTTCAACATTTCAGAAAATACAAGCAAGCAAAATAAACCGTTTACTCTTTATTAGCCTAAAACAGTGTTTAGCCACATTCTGCAAGTAAAAAGGTGTCTAAACTGGATAATGCCTGTTACATTACGAATTTTGCAGCATTGGCATTATCTGTCACATTTCTGGACTTCCTGGAAGTGAAAGTAACTAAAAACAAGTGAGATTATCTGGCACACAAGTGGCACAAGAATATTTGTTTGGTTGTCATGGAGCTGTGACGCTGATCTGTCTCATTCCTTGGTGATCTGGGAATCTAAGTTTACTCTTCGTCCACTGACGGTAAGGGTACTGCGGAAGGTAGAGGGAAACAAAGAAAGGAGTGAATAGAGGAATGAAAAAAGGTGAAATGGAGACGAAGAGAAAGATAGACAAAAAAGAAAAAGAAAGTTTTCTGCTGTGCTCCAGTGCAACAACAGGCCTGGTGACTCATCCCTCTCTCCCCCCTGAGGGACCTGCGGCATGCCATCACTTTATATAGCAATTTCTCTCTCTCTCTCTCTCTCTCTCTCTCTCTCTCTCTCTCTCTCTCGCTGGTCCCATGTCTGTGATTAAAGGGGACGAGTGGAAAACAGGAGGAGAGTATGGAGTTCTCTCCCCAGAGTTTTATGCTTTGTGTGACCATCACACTCTTTCCCATGGCACTCACATGAGAAATGTACACACACACACACATTCACACACACACACACACACACAGTGTGAGAGTCCCTTGACTGGTTAGAGCAATGTATGCCTAGACATCCATCACCCAAAGGAGCCAGTCAGGCAGGGTGGGCATTAGGATTAGACTGGTCTTCCCAAAATGTAAGCAAACAAAACAAAAAGAACATATTTTTTCACTTTATTTGTGCAGGTTGAAAGATGTCTGATATTTATGCTTGCATCCACTCTAATAGCAGTTGAGGAAGATGGATGTTACCCTTCCAAAAATGTAGAGCCTGTAGTTCACCCAAGTATGATCCTATCGTTTTGAAGCCTTGAGTTTGGCATTATGTTTATTTTTCAGAACCAGCAGCTGTGACATACTGTGTGTTGAGCTGCTCTCATTGGCTTGGATTCGACTCGTCCGTGATCCATATTTGATCAGCACTGCCTAGTTTTACAGTTTGATCTGAGTTTCTCCATAAGACATGGAGCTGCCTTCTTCTGGCCATTAGAGAGAAGTTTAAGACACTTCCACGTTTGCTTCACTTCACAGACCTGGAAGCTCTGTCCATTATATATACTGTCAATGAGTTCACCTCATTACAACTCATCCTCAATAAAAATGGTGACCACAGCATCTGCCACACTGCCGGTTGCTGCTTGACAATCAGCTAATAGAGATTATGGTAACCCCAAGTTCCTCTTCAGCACTGTAGCC
>NW_023339651.1:21416749-21419184 GCF_004916995.1 Morone saxatilis | reverse complement strand
GAAAAGTGTCCTGAGATAACTTCTATTATGAATTGGCGCTATACAAATAAAATTGAATTGAATTGAATTGGTCATTCCTGCTGTGCCTTGTACGGTGCACTCCATCAAAGCAGGATTCTAGTATAAAATGCCTCCCTTCCATCTGTCCCTGGTCCAAAATATTCCATGGCACTCTCCTGGACTTAGCTTTTGTTGTGTGTAGCCAGTTGTTTTTAAATGGCTTTACAGTGTGCTGTGTAATTCGTTTTCAGAAGTGGAATATTTCTTCAGTATGGCCATGAAAACCTCTTTAATCTAAAATTAGGAAGTGAGCCTTTGGATGTTTGATTACCCTTTTTTCTTTTTTTGTTTGGTGCTTTGTGGAGCTTGTAGAGCAGGAGCTATAAAATGTATGAGTTAAAAGACTTGAGGTTTATTCTTGACCTTGAAAACAGCAGTCGAGAAAACAGTCTCACCACAAGGTTCATTTAGCAGAGGTTCTGGAGTTTTCAACCACATCACATCGTCCTTAAAGTTTCCAGAAAAGACACGTATATCTACTACATTTCCATGACAGCTTGGCAAACTCCATTATGTGATATGATCAAAAGCTCCAGAACAGCTACTGTAAATGTACCGTGTGGTGAGATCAACTCATTTCAGTGCTCCAGAAAAGAAATGCAGCGTTCTCATTTGCTTCTTTGAGTGCCTCAGTTCCTCTTTACATCAGCAGTTGTATCATGAGGATTCCCCGTTTTCCTGTATTTACTGGAAAATCCCCTCATCGCAGCTCTGCGTGCACTCATACATACAGGTACACACACACACATCTGGCTTTTCCACAGCAGTAGGGAAGTTCTTGGTGGTTTGAGTTTAAACAGGAAAACAGAAACAGAGAGGGGTGTGTTACAGCGGGATTCCTCTCTCTCTCTCCCTCTCTACACAAGGCTGATGAGTGGTTGTAGTGTGGGCTGAGAGTGGAAAGCTTCCATGGTGTGCTTCTGGTCCCGCAGACACACACACACACACAGGCACAGTCAAAGAAGTGCACATTTGCACACATACACGCACAAACAAAGACCTTTGTTACACAAACATGATCATCAAGAATACTGCACACACACATTTACTGTATAAGCACATACAGTCAATCCACACACACACACACACACACACACACACACACACCTCAAGCAGTAGTAGGCCTGTTCTATGACTGTTTTCTAAGGAAATGTCTCTTCCCTTTCATCTGGAAACATTATAGTCAGGCTCACCACTGTTACCATGGAGACACAAGTACAACTAAATGTTTTGGACGCAGTAAAAATCTGGCACGATTTTTAGTTTAGGACTTAATACAAAACAGTCACCAGAAACTACAATGTAATACCAATGACATGAAGCATACGCGAAAAGAGTAAATTAATATAAAAACACTCTCGGCTGAGGTATGCTCTGGCATTGGCTCTGGCATTGTTGTTGCTGCCATGGCTTCCCTGTGTTGGCTATACCCGGGAAATGCAAATATGCCCACAGGAAACATCCCAAACATCTTTGGAAGGAAGAAACACACAGGCACTGACAGGAATAAAGGCTAAGAGTGATCATAGAGTGTATGATTAAAAATGGACGTAGTCTTCTTCACCCTGACTCCGCTTGCTCCCTGCTAATCCAAAAGTAGGCTGAATGAAGCCTGAAAGTGGCCACACCCTTAATTATGTATATTTTAGGTTGTTGTTTTTTAGGTAGTTTATAATTAATATATATATAATATAATTTAAACCGGTGAGTTATATAAAAAATCACCTCCAGTACAGTTCATGAACAGGGAAATTAGCTATAGAGACCAAAACTGTTTTGTACCAGGCTGTAAACATGTTTATTTCTTAAAATACAGCAGTGTATGCCGACCTTGTTCACCTAGACAGCTCACACAGGAGGTAGCTTTATTCCTAATAGGAAGATTATTTATTGCTGACTGTATCTGACTGAATCCTGAACAGAACCAGCTTTCCCTAATAGTTCCTGTTTGGAACTACAGCTGCAGTGTTATAACTAATTATGGATGTATGCATGCACTATATGTAAACTATGAACAGAATAATCAGTCTCTCACTGGGCTAAATTCTAGCCAATTAAATAATAGTAAAATTAAAGGTCAGAAATGAATGGAAACCAGGAAATTCTTGAAAAAAATACATTAAAGTAGGAAAAATAAATTACATTTGTGTAGCATGGTTTGCATATTGATTAGCTAATGTGACAGGACACTTTTCAAATAGAGCAGGTCTAGACCGTACTCCTTATAAAAATATTTACAGAGACCCTACAGTTCCCACCATGACGACGGCGGCCGGGAAAAACTTCCTTTTAAGAGGCAGAAATTTCGGACGGACCCCGGCTCTAGGTGGGTGGCCGTCTGACTCAACCACAACAGAGGTAACGACAGAAGGACA
>NW_023339651.1:21415750-21416725 GCF_004916995.1 Morone saxatilis | reverse complement strand
ACAGCAACAACAGTAGCAATAACTACACTAACAATTGAGCTACATAATTTGAAGTAAATGGCTTTAAACACACCTTTTAGAGCCTGAACAAATCCTTGTGGTAAAAAGACACTCTGGCTACAGCTACAGCCTTTTTTATTTCACTGGACAACATACAAGAAACAGACACAGTAGCCTTTATATATGGACAGGGTAATGAGATCTATTTCAACTATAACTTTTTCAGAGTGATAAACTGGCTCAGGCCTAAACACTACTGCTGTACAGCAGCAGCGGACTGTGGGACAACAGACACCATGCACCCTCATCATGAAAGGGAAACACTGCATTGTGCTGACAACACACAGCAACAGCCAGCTGATCTCAGCAACGGACACACACACACACACACACACACACACACACACACACATATACACAAAGATAGGCTTTTGTAAGAACTGTAGGCCATTTGGCACCCAGTCACAAGTAGCACAACTTTTAATCGTGAACGCCTTCAGATGGCTGTGTCCACAGAAGTCGAGCTGATCAATTCCCTAGGAAGAGTTCATTATGAGGACATGTTCTGGGTGGGACTGTGAAAAAATATGTAAAGTTTAGAAGAGATCAGACATTGTACACTGAAGGCATGATTACTGATGCTTATTGATCTGTTTTATGGCGAATGGGCGAAATTCGACACATCATCGCGGACACATCGTTCGATGTACAGTCACAAATAGCACAACTTTTAGTCAGCAAAACTTTTTAACTGTACTGACCAATTTTGAAGTTGATCCGATAAATTCCCTTGGAGGAGTTTGTTCAAATACAACAAGAAAAAATCGCCAACAATGACCACGAAATTCAATTTTGATGCAATGTTACGTAAATGAAAAAAGGCAGTCCTGGAGGTTTGCTTTATGTGGGAATTAAATGACATGTCCTGATCAAAGATAACTCCAAGATTCCTGACAGTGGTGCGAGTTTAACATC
>NW_023339651.1:21401392-21415650 GCF_004916995.1 Morone saxatilis | reverse complement strand
AAGTGACCCATGGAGACCCAACCCTCATGGCCAATGATCCACGGGGGAAAAGAGGTTGTGTTCCATGTTGACCACCCCAGATTTTACCCACCCATACAACATGGACGGAGACACCCCACCTTTAGAGACTGCACAAATACCAATGATTGTATATTTAATCCCCAGTTAAGGAGTTAAATCACTTAAATAATCCTCCCATGTTCATGTACCCACTGAATGGTCAGAGTAATACCACTAAAATTCTGCAGTCCGGTGGTTCTAGATCTTATAAAAAAATGTGAAATTGTCGGTACACCAGAAGTATCTCCATAGTGTAATAAGAATGGAATGCAAAGGTCCGGCCACACACCCCAGTATAACGCAAGTCATGGTAAATTAAAAGTCACAATATGGTAAATTGACAGCTAGCCCCATCATAAATAAACGTGCGATGATGACATTAACCCTTTATAACCAAAGCGGGATCAATGCCCTCCCTTTGAGATCCAAATATTTAATTTTATTCTACTAAATTACTACCCAGGACGTGAACGCCTTCCAGCCCCTGCCAATTAAGACTCCCAATGTGTGCGTGACAATTGGGGTCCGACGCAGTGGTAAAGATGTGTCAGACATGTGTGTACGTGGAGTAACTGCCATTCCATCAAACCCTGAATTCCCTAATTCTAACCTTCCCTTGAAAAAGGAAATCAGTGCATCCCAAGCCTACACATAATAGATCCAGCAGGATAACAAATATAGTTAATGTGCCGAAAGGTAGCGTGTTTTCAAATATACTCCCATAACCAATTTGTAGTAAAAAAAAATTGTAATTAAACCGTTGTTGTAGTCTTCGCCTGGTGCCCAACATGGATTGTGTAATGAAAATAAGCCCAATATATTTGAGCCCTTGTTGAGAGACATGAGCTACCTCTATGAGGCGTTTAATCCAGACCAGATCCCATAGTGACTTAACCAGTATCTATAGCTCGGGAACATGGTCTGGGTGAATGGCACCTAAACATATTTCATAGAAACAAAGGACTTACCATGCATATCACCTAAAACTCCACCAGCAATGAACACAATGATATAATCTGGTATGCCCCTATTTGGGTGAGGATCAACCCTTTTGCTATACCGTTTCCTGCATAATACAAGTTGCATTTTTGTGTTATGGAAACCGCCAGAATCCAATGCGCGACTCTGCGGAGGCATAAGGATCTACTTTCTGCAAAGCTAACTTATCAGTGTCTGCATGGTGATGATTCCCAAAGGTTATCAAACAATTATCGTGTTACATTTTCCCTTTCCGAATGGTTAGACAAGTATTACATAAAAGCCCACCAGGGTTTAACCAATGCTAAGCTGAAGTTCTACAAAACCTGAAAATTGTCCGACCCACCCATTCCCAATCATAGCTTAATGTACAAAAAGAGCCCAGAAACCCCTATTCGTCGATTCATGTCTATGGATGCAGAGCTCCTTTTAAAGGTGTATATGTAGGCCAATCAGACAGACCCCTGGGGAAGAACCCAAGCTGTTAAACCCTCGACAATTATTTTTCCAGTGTTCCTGATATTAACACCAAAACCCTGAAATATAGAACAAACATCCTTTAAAAAAACACTACTTAATGACATAGAGAACCCATATGTTAACCTGTGTGAACAAACCTTTAAAGTCCTCCTATATTTTTGACATGAATTGATTGCCTAAACCACCATAAGGAGTGATCCATCAGTGCCCTGTTTTGCGAATGGTGCGTTAATGGTTCAACATACAACAGTGAAAAAATCGATCCTATGACAGGAGATGACGCTATCGAAAATTCAAATTTTGAAGTTTTGTTGCAATTTTATGTTTTTAATTAACGCTGAAAGATGAAACCAAAAGGCTAAGCTTCCTGACAGAAAGCGGTTTTGCTTTGGTATAGATGACGTGGGAGATATTTAAAAGATTATGACATAGAATCTTCCATAAATCTATTAAGATAACTCCAAGATTCCCATCACGAGCCCGTAGCCCGTGCGTGAATGGATAGAAGCCAGCAAGCCAGAGGCCATACGAATGCCAAACCTTCTTCCACATATGGCTGAGAGAGTAGTACACGTGTGATATCTGCTAAAATGGATTAGACAGGGAGTCTCTTGGCATCTAAGGTAGTTATAGTTTGGGGCCAAGTACAAGAAGTTTTTTCTGAGTTTTTTATTTTATTTACTTAATGCCAACATTATCAAGGAAGTAGTGGTCTTGTTTTTACGTGTTTACAGTGAGAGTGATCACCACATTGAGGCATAAAAGTCACAGGTTTTTTCATGCAAAAAGTCAAAATTTTCGAGATGAGTAAAACAAACTGAAATTTAGAGCAAAACAAGCGGAGTGGTAAATACAACAGAAACCTGGCAACCATAAACCCTAGTGTTGGGATAACATCAATAACAAGGTTACTCATGTTCCATGTAAATGCCATATTCTAAATTTGATCAAAATTAGACTAATGTTGAAAAAACAACTTGGTTTCAAATAACCAATTGTAAAAGGGCCTGTTGCACACAGTTTTTTCTGAATACACACGTCATGTAAGGACAAGACCAAAAGGAAAATGTCCGCTGTATGTTAGCAGCATTATTAACAGTGTACTCATAATGTGTTGTGCCAGAGAGCTAAAGAGTGCGAGTATTCATGCATTAGTGCCCATAGTGGGTGGTAGGTTGTTAGAGGGAGAGAGCCAGAGTAAAAGCACGGTAAACACCTCTCAGATGAATGACTTTTTCACCAGCTATGAGTCACCAATGTCCACCATTGGTGGTGACAGACTGAGGAAAGAAAGAAAGAAAGAAAGCTATAAGAGATAAACAAGTAGGAAAGTTGATGTTGACAATGCAATAATGTAGCTTGTGTGTGTTATTAGTTGTAGGACAGTGGAATGTAGCAGTGGTTATAGAAACCCAGTGCACTGTGAACACACACACACACATACTCAAATCAACATGGCATAACAAGAGATAAAGAGCAAAGAGCGCAGACTCATATTGTGATGAAACAAATCATGAGATGACTACTCCCATCGCTCCAGGACACACTGACTCTCTGTCTCTCTCTCCTCACTCACACTCTCTCTCTCACACACACAAACACACACACACAGTGTGGTTAAGTGTGTTTTGCAACTAACTTCCCTCGCAACTATTATTTTGTAATTTAAGTGCAAACCAGATATGGAAATGATCTCCTTATGTATGTTTTGCAAGCGCTAAAGGCAAAATGAAGTCTGTCACACACAGGCGCGTGCACACACACACACACACACACACACACTGTTACTCACAGAACCATTACATACCTCATTCGTCTATTTTCCATGGCTCTGAGTGTACCTTCCTGTCTTTGACGCAGCAGCCTCCTGGAAGAACAATGTCCCATTAAATTAGGAGGGTCAGGAAGTCAGCACACCAAGGTGAATGCCTTAACTTCCCCATACACTCTTTCCATGTACTGTGGACACACACACGCACGCAGCACAGAATTCCCTCCTGTACACCAACTTCTGTTGTACTTATGCAAACACATTAGCTTGTGACTTCCTACATTGTCTCTGACAGACAGGGCTTTCCCAGGCACACACTGTATATACGGTATGTGCAGGTTCCTCAGACATAAGGGAACAGGGCAGCCATTACAGTGACTCCAATAGTCTGGCCAAGGCTAGTTAATTTAAGGTTTTCATTATTTCTCTTTCAATGTCATCAGGTCAAAATCTCTTATGAGTTGTTTCTTGACATTTACTGCGCACCTTGGATCAATCCCTTTCATTTTAGACAAGTACTTTTTTCGAGAATTACTCCCAGAACAAAATGTCAACTTTGCATCAGGGATGTAAAGAAACACTCTACGATTCGATACAATTCACGGTTCTGGGTTGCTGGTTTGTAATGATTTTCTCACAATTTTTTTAACAAATAAGATTGAAGTTGCAATGTTGTGATCGCAACAATTAATGCAAAATCCCAAATTATTTTTTGGATTTCTGAAGTTGGTTATAAACTGTGCAAAACAAAGCGTATTTATTTTGTCTTTGTAAAAGTGAATCTGAAACTATAACCCTGTCAACTATGGGAAAAAACAGGAAATACCCTTGTGCCCAAAGTCTTAACCGGCAACATGTCTCTGCGCTTTGATACAGCTACTGACAGGGATAATGTTATCGAACAAGCAAAGTCAAAAGTTGATAGTGCCCTCTGCTGTTTAAAAAGAGTATCATTATTCATGTTTCATCTCACAGATTTGAATCTTCATATTTTTGTATTGTGATTTTGCAGGCTTGCGATATATTGTTGCATTCCTACATTGCATGTAGCATATCTCATACTATGGGCTGATTTCAGGACTTTCACATTGTAAGTTTAATAAACAGTGCAGCCTTTATGGGCGTCTGTTTGTAGTGGGTTGGGGTCTGGAGGTAGCATCATGTTTTTGGGTTGTCCATCCACCCATCTTCGATCCCATTCGTGTGAATGTGAACACTTTGAGGGAATTTCTTCTAATTTGGCACTTTAGTCCACTTGGCCTCAAGGATGAACTGATGAGTCTTTGGTGTTCCGAGGTCAAAGGTCACTGTGACCTCATAAAACAGGTTTTTGACCATAACTGAAGAATTAATATGCTAATTGTGACAACATTTCATGATTAAAAAACTTCTTTTCAACACTATAACTGAACAGAAGGGGAGACTGTTACATTTCACATTTGGTCAATTGGTGACACTAATTACAGTAGGCCAGTTTAAGATTCCAAAAAAAATTCCATTCTCCTTGGAAAAAAGTGATACATTCTCACAAGAAAAAGCTGCAACACCCTAATATGAACCTATAATAAGAGCTCTTGTGACAAACTGTGAGGCCTTGTCTGAGACTTGGACCACACTGTGCTTAAGCGATTTACAACACCCACTGCATTGTCCTTGAGATTGAAACAAGATGTAATGATTCTAAGCGAGGCAGGTATTTTCCAGCTCTCTCTGCCTGTCAACACAGCTGTACAGGAAAGCCAAGATCCCTCATCCAAGGTCAAGTTTACCCGAGATACTACAGTACAATACCTTCATAAAACCACCATCAGACTGCAACAGAACACAATAGACAGGAGGCCCCCCCTCACTTACCCTCATCTGTCATACCTCCACTTTCCAGCCAACACTTTGATGCTATCATCTTCCTGCTGAGCAGATGGTTTTCTAAGACTGAAGCATCATCCCACTTGTGCTATTACTCGATTCATACAACAGCAGAGAAACATCTACCCTTTCCACACCTCCCCCCGTGGTCCTTTGTTCTGGCTCTGCTGTGTTCCTGTTTTGACCATGAAGGCAGTGTAAGGGAGAGGAAAAGACAATACGTACAAGTTCTGGCCCTCATGCAGACATTCAGGAGCCCAATTGGATGAAAAATTTGCTGTGATGGAAAGAGGAAGACCCCCTCCCCTCACCACTCCTTCTATCCCTTCATTAACAAGCTGGAGCATTGTATTTACGAGGTGAAAGGGGCACATGAGAGAAAGGGAAAGAAAGGTTTCCTCATCTGGAATGCAAACGAGAAAAAGGCGAGAAAAGGTGAATGGGAGGGCCATGGGAATAGAGGATTGGATGAGGGAAGAGGGAGAAGAGCATAAAGTGGTGCTGTTCAGGAATGCTTTATCAGGGCAGGCTGGGGTCGGGTGGAGTCAGGTCATACTTACTTGTGATTTGTGTATCGTGTAAGAACTCTGCTGAGCAAAACATTTATGTAACAGAAACACCCAAAGCCGAACTAGTGAGCCCTGATAGGAGCAGTGATAACTGCTATTCTTAGAGTCTTGCATGTAGTGGGGCCATTTCATCCTGAGGGGGGTGCAAGAAGGAAGGTCATGGGGTCATTGTGTCTTGTGTTGACGGCAAAATTCCACCGGGCACAGCTTTATGACATCATGTCTGTGATGCAGTTTGGCTCCATTATCCACGCATCTTCAAATCCCACCGAGAGCGTTTCAGAAGCAGAGTGTCTTCAGAGCGTCTTGCCTTACACTGTTGATGTGTATTTTGTTCTTTATCCAAGTCTCCTCTGATTGACTGACTTTTGCCTAGTGCCACAGGTTGTGACGTGGTGTTGATGTAGCGTGAAATTCAATCTGGAGTCTGCATGGGGGTATTTTATTTTGAAAATTTACCAGATTCTCTATGCACTTTTTGTATTTGCCTCCAGTCAAAGCATTCTGCTCTGTGCTGCTTGGCTGGAGTGGATTGCAGCCTTCATAAAAAATAGACCTCTCAGTGTGGGGCAATGCTGGGACGAGTCTAGGGCGCAGCATTGCCGGCCGACGCATTCGGAACGTGCCCGATGGATTTTGGCTGTGATATTTTGTCCTTTGGATTGTGCATGGACTGTCCAAGATGGAAAGGGTCCATCTTGTTGCAGGAGCCCTTTAACAACATTTTATGCTAAATTTGGATCTCATCAATGCTTTTTGCCATTTTTCTGTCACAATTTTCCGATATAACTAGGTAGCTAGCTAGCCATGTACAAAGATAACATCAATGGGCATAACACCACACCTATTTGAATCTCTGAACTAATTGTGTTGGCAATGACAAAATGTTGACTGTGATTCAAAGGTCTCAAACCAAGCTAGGTCATTAGTATGAATAATCTTCAGGGGAGATGCAGTTTGTGAGTTAGTGTAGTCCAAATCAAGTCTGATTCAAGCAATGAATCTGATGACTTTAGACTTGACAAAAGACTTGGGACTTGACTTTGACTTTAACACCAGTGACTTGATATCCACCTCAAGCTGGAAAGGTAAAGCCTTTCTTGTGGTCAACATAGCGTTGCGTAACACTTCAACACTCGCTCACAGCTCTAACAGAAAACCGCCCTTAAACTATTACCATTTCCAGTCTTTTGTTTCTCATTTTTCTGTCATGTCTCCCTCTGGTATGACTTAAAAGAGTGAACCATGGATCTTGTTACAGATTTCACTTGATCTTGGCCTCTGCCAAGTGTAATCATCCCATATCTCTGTTTAGACGGGCCTCTAGTGCCTTCATTGTGTAGCAAACCCTGACTGGTGAGTCATAGTCCTCAACTTAGTTGGCCTGTGTGTACATGTGCACATGGAAATAGAAAGGAAAAATGCACAAACATTCATTAATTTCATAATAGTGAAGACATTCCATTCCTTATGCCAGTTCCTGCTTAACTACAACCTAACCTAAATGCACTGTAAATATACCTTTAGATGAACCGTAAAGCTGCACTAATCAAAGTTTTTCTTGTAACTGTGGATGAAAGGTCTATAAATAGCATGAAGGTTTTCGCTTATAGTGATTATGCAGAGAGCTTTTTAGAATCTTTTCCCCCTACTTTACTATTTTGATTCAGTTCCAACACTTATTCCTAGCAGCAGCAGACAGCTAATTTAAGTGAAAATGGCTGCAATCTGCAACTTCACTGCTAAATGCCACTGAATCCTAAACCCTGGTCATTTAAACCATAATATATCAAGTTTACAAGTAATTATAGTATGTGTTAGCTGTTGGAATTGTTCGAAATGCATATCTCCAAACAGATTGTCTCTGTGATTTTCCAGTTATTGTGACATTTTGTAAAATTTTCTGTGTAAAGCTTACATTTTAGCCAGGTGCTTCCTGCCTGAACTTTGGGAAACTTATACCTATCACACTAAATAGCATTAACATTCTTTATGTTCTCCTCTCCACAGGATGAAGTGAAGGTTCCCTCAAGACTGAGCGTTTCTAAATCCATGAAAGTTTCTGAGTCTGTGTCAGGGAGCAGAGGAGGCAGCCTGCTAGAGCTCAAGGAAGCTGCGGAGGAGCCTGGAGAGGAGGGAGGAGAAGAAGAGAAGGAAGACAAACCTCATGTAGACCTCTCATCAGATGAGGAAGGGTTTGCAATTGAAGAGACCATAGAGGAGTCTCGTGCCGAGCGCATCAAGCGTAGCAGTCTGCAGCGTGTACAAACCCTGAAGACAGTCTTCTCAAAGGAGAAGATGGATAAGACCAGAGCAAAGACCAAAGAGAACCTTGAGAAGACCAGACAAAAAACAAAGGAGAACCTGGAGAAGACAAAGCAGAAGACAAAAGAGAACCTGGAAAAGACCAGGCAGAAAACCAAGGAGAATTTAGAGAAGACCAAGCAGAAGACCAAGGAAAACCTGGAGAAGACACGCCACAACATTGAGAAGAAAATGGGAAAGCTTGGAACACGCATGAGTGTCAACCCTGAACGCAAGCAGAAGATGCAGACATCCCGTGACAAGATGAAGAAGGCCTTCACGCCAGACCATGTCGTTTATGCCCGGTCCAAGACTGCCGTATACAAGGTGCCCCCTTTCACCTTCCACGTAAAGAAAATCCGTGAGGGCACTGTCGAGGTGGTCCAAGGCACAGAGATGGTGGAGGTGTCTCAAGATGCTGAGCCCTTCAGTGGGGTGGATGGGGATGTTGAGGACGGCGCAGTTGAGGTTGAGATGGAGATGATGAATGGTGGAGGCGATGAGGAAGAGGCTGAGGATGATGAAGAGGAAGACAGCCAAGATGTCCTTCAGGAGAATGAAGACAGAGATAGAGACAGCGACTAGATAAAGGAATTTGCCAAGATCCCAAGAAAATCCTTGGCACCAACCCTGAGGTTCTTTTGTAAAAACAGAATAAATTGAGATCGCTAAAGAATAATTACAACTTGGGTCTTATTTTTATAATTTTGGCCATTATTCCAATCAGTTATGATAACTTTGTACTCACCCCAAAAAGGGGTTGGACTTAGGAAAGGTCACCTGTCTCTACAGTTCCCTTAGATATGTGCAGAGTTTCTTACATCTTTATGGTGGTCATTTTAGGTTTTCAGCCCACAACTTTTTCTTTCAGTCTAGCCATTCTTATCAATCTAGTCTCCAGCAGCAGGAAGTACCTATTTTCAGTCAAAAAGTTCAGATAAACCCAATGTACACTACTTGCCCAGCACCAAGCAGCAAACAGGCACAGTTAGAGACTAGCTGGTGAACATAGTGGAGCATTTAGCAGCTAAAGAGTGTGATATTTTTCTTAAGGGTTGGTAGAGCCCCAACCAGAGCGAATCGGAGTATTGAACACAAACACTACACTAAATTGAATGCTAGAAAAGAAAAAGAAAACTCTTTGCTAACATGTCCGCCACATCAAATTTATATAGTGATGATATTTCAAGGTCGTGTTTACAGCAAGTTGTGCTGCCATTAAATGGACAAAAAGTTACCAAAAAGCAAAGCCAGGGCCAATTAGTATTCTGGCTTAGGAAAACTGTACACATTGAGAGTGGGAGGAACTGGGAATCAGTGGGTGCCCAGTAGCAAGCAATTTTTTCCTCAGGTTAATCTGATTCCCTGATTCCCTGATCTCACCAGTCAACTTGGTCAAAACAGTGTTTTATTACCAATAGGAATGATGGCCAAAACTACTGAAATAAAACTGAAGTTAGAAAAAAACGGAATAATCATTTAACAACTTACTTTTACTTTATTTGACTACAGGTTGTGTTTTTTAAAACAACACAATAAAAACTTACTTAACTTGAAAACCTTTCCATATTTGCAAAAGCACCATAAGGGTTGTTCAGAGTCCATTTGTGTTCGGATGGTGTACATGATCATGAAAATGGAAAGAAGAAGAAAAAATGGGAAGAGGAAACAGGAAATAACTTTGTTGTGGGGCAGTGGCAGAACTGACACAATAATGAAAGCATTAGGAGGGGTCACTGTAACTCCCATTGTAAGAAAATGTAATTTGTCAGCATTTCTTTTCCTGTTTAATTTTTTAAAATCAAGACGCTAATCACTCACAGCTAGTGGAATGAGAATATGGATACGACTCGTCTCCTGTCCACTGATTTTCAATTTGTTGAACGTAAAGAAAAATTATCTCATGGGCCGTAGGTAGCAGATTCCCAATGGCCAAATAATTCATTAATACACTGAGTATATATCCATGCTTATCCAGAAATTTCTTGTGTTTTAGAAATATTTTACATATCGCAGATGCAAAACTATTCCCTCCACCCCATTCATTGTTCAGCGGTTTAAATACTGAAGTTATATCTTGCTCTGCTTACTTTAGTCATTATTTAGAACCGCAGTGATTCTGTTGTAATTTCAAGGTTTTGATGAGTTCACAGTTAAAAATGTGTGTATGATTTTGTATGTGATCACAATTTAGAATAATGTCCTCTCCATTATTGACAGAACGTAGCCTCATTGTTGTCCTTTCTGCACACCTTGTTTCATGCTTATGTTACATTTTACTGCCAGTGTTCCCAACAAATAACCAGCACCCATGAAAATGAAGGTCTGCAAAAAACAAGGCAGAGACAGCTCATTCATAGGTCCATTGCATTTCACTCACCAGTGGTATTCACTTTGATTATATTCTCATGAGAACTTTCTTCTTATGTGCTATTTAAAGATGTGTTTCATAGATAAACTGAGATAAGGACCAATACTTTCAACAAGTCTCACTAACTTCTAGTAGAACCAGTTTAGGCTCTTATCAGCGCTGTGTACTCTCGGTCTATTCACAAGATTCATTTCAAGTGTGTGTTATTGCTGTGGTCTGACACTGACCCCTAGTGTCCAGTCATTTCACTCTTACTTTCTCTGCTCCAAAGTGTTAAATGTGCATTTCTCTACATCTCCAAACTGTTCTCCACATAGATTTTCCTTTATTGTCCACATTTACTTGTTTGTAACAAGATGTATAAATGTGTTTTATATATTCGCCACTACTGGTGGTATATCATGAGTACCTTCCAAGAATTAATTCAAGAACTAATGTTTGTCACTCTTGAATGTTCTGCTCCAACTGCATTTTTATAGCAAGATACATTTCCATCCACCTATGCAAACTAGTCCTGCTCAAGGTAGCGGGGGCTGGAATCTATCCCGGCATACTGAAGGTCAGCAGTCTATCAAAGGGTTAACATATAGACAGACACATTTGTGAATGTTGTGAGAAAATACAGTTTTATATAACTGAGTGCCAAAGTTGCCACAGTATTTGTACTGTCAAAGTTTTCTTTCTCGCTCAGACACGTCACAGTTTTGCTTGTGTTAGTATTTTTTGTATATACTGTGAATCACTGCTGATGCAGATCATCATGCATTTTGATTTAATTTCCAGAGATCCTCTTGCCTTCTGCTGCCTGCACCTCTTCTGCATTTAGAACAGCCACTTGCGCCAAATAATTTTGATGCTTGCACAGATTTCACAGAACAACAAGTGACCTTCTTACATGTAAACAAGCATAAAATATTCTAGCTTTTTGATGCACAACTGTGGAAGACAATTCTTTCAGCGGTTTATTTCTCAGGCATTCAAAGGGGATTATTGTCTATCAAAGCACTAACAACATTACGGTTATGCTGAGGCCTATGTCAATGGAACACAAAATGTAGTTCATACTTAACTGTTTCCTTGCTTTTGTTTTGTTGGTAACTGATTCCTGTATAATGTTTAATTGCTTAACCACTAATGATTTAAATAATAAAAGCTATTTGGTTCACAGTTTCTGTGTTCTTATTGAATGTTAGTGGGAAAAGAAAAGGACTGGACACAAACTGTTGATTACAAAACTGTTTTGTATTCTAACCTTTTTTAATCTTGGCAAATTATAGTTGTAGCTCATGTAAAAGTCTAACAAGTCGAATGTCACTAGTTGCACAAAAACACATTGCTACAGTGCCAAATAGTTGGAACATGAAAACAATTGTAGATTTCACTTTTTTTGTTAAATGTCACTGTCCCCAACAAAAGGCAACTGTGTATTAATATTCAGACAATGGAATTATCATCAGCCACCGGTCATGACAATTGGAATATATGATATCATATATATATATATATATATATAATATATTAAAGATAGTCAGACAAATTTATTTCAAAAATAAAATCAATTGAAAATTGAAACAATACAAATAAAATGTAAGTGTGTCACAAATAAAATAATAATAATAATACCACAAACAACATATAATAAACAAAATAATCTCGTCACATTTAAAAAATATATATTATTCACAACTCTTTCATCTAACCTGTTGCCCTCTTTTATTCTGATTTATCGTCACAGAGGTGTGGCGGAAATAGGAGAGCTGTACCAAGCTATCTGACGTTAGCAGGAATACGACCGGAAATGGAGAAATTAAAAAAGTAAACATAATTATCAACATTTTTCGTCAAAAACCCCAACAGATTTCTCTTACATTTCTTTTATGCATGTAGTCTATCACATACAGATTAGACTAGATATAAAAAAGGATAGTCACCTGCTAATAAAGTGATTAGACATATCACTGTGGTTCATTAAGATTTTTATTTTGAAATTTAAAATCGGAAGCTGTCTTTAACATTCATTGGCTTGGTGCTGGTGAACAACAGCTGCTTTGCCAGAAACCAGAAACCAGAAACCAGAAGGCGTTAAAGTAGTTGGCTATGTGACTTGTACGTCAACTAACCTGTGTTAGGTTTAAAAGTTGTGTGTGTGTGTGTGTACTGTGCGCTGCTCGTCCATGGTGTTGCTGTAAGGTGTGCTGCAGTCTCTTAAAAGGTGAGTTTAGACGTAAACTAACTAACGTTAGCTGTTAACTACTTGTGGCGCATGTTAGTGAAGTTGTGCTGTATCAGTGAGCTTTCCTACTATGCTAGCTAGTAGAATAGCCTACCTTCGCTAGCTTAGCTAATGTTACGCTGTCTGGTCACAGCAAAGTAACTTAAATTTACCACCTTCACACCCAGCGTGTGAAACGTTACATCTGTTAGGCAATACCCAGAGGTCGCTATTTGTAAGTTTGCTACATATAATCGAGTGAAGCCGAGATCGAAAAGTGTCTGATGGCAGGGGCGTTTCTAGGAGTTGACAAGTGCTGGGGCTAACGCCCGCGACACACTTGCCTTACCTCTACCTGTGTGTGTCGGCTTTAGTTAGCTTTAATAAAACCAATACAATGAAAGCCTGAAAGATCCAGTGTGTATAATATGCATTGCTATGTTTCCATTAGTGCATGTTCACCTGCAAATAAGAATGATTGTTGTATATTGTAGATATCTACACATACTGCAGGTCCATGGATGTATAAAGAAAGTTGGATACAGCGATGGGAAAAAATATCCACTGTTTTACAACTGCTTCTTTCACAATATAACTTTATGGGAAACGGTAATTAAATAATATTTATGAATTTTTCATACAGATACAGACATTGAAACTGTATTAGTGAAAGCTGTAACCCCTTCAGTCCAGCAGGCACGCAGCCCTGTCCTGTTCCGGTCTCCATGTGGCTTCGTACCCCACCAGGAGTGTTTCAGAATCGAAGAAGAAGATATTTATTTATTAATCCCCAATGGTGAAATTCTTTTTTACACACACATAGGCTCGAAATACAATCATGCACACACAGGGTTTATAGACATGCAATTATGTAGAGATGGTGGAGTGATGCATTGACACATAGCTGTGCTCCGGGAGCAGTTAGGGGTTAGGTGACTTGCTCAATGGCACCTCGGCAATGCTCTGTAGCCATGCTGGACTTGTTGGTAATCTTTTTTAAAGTTTTGTACCATGGGTTTTTGTCTGTTTATCTGATTGGGACTGTTAGCTACATTAGTAAATAAACCAGTGTTTCTCAAATCTAGGGGCAGTACAATCACAAGTGGGACAAGGGCTGCATGATCACACATAGGTTAATGGGAAATTTATATTTTCCTGTATTGTTCTGATAAAGAAATTATAGATAATAAATGGAGCTGATTATACGATGCCTACATTGCTTTAATGGACTTAACAAGCGTGGTAGCTCTTGTCGCGCTCGTGATCAGCTGCAATTGGTAGACTCACAAAGAGCCAAACGTCATCGCTGGTGTGTATCGATTCTAAATGCTGTTCCTTTCCGTTCTCCCTCAACCTTTTCCTGGCTTCTTCTCCTGCCATCCTCCTGCTTCCACAGGAGCACCATGGCAATGTGGATCCAGGCCCAGCAACTGCAGGGTGAGGCGTTGCACCAGATGCAGGCGCTGTACGGCCAGCATTTCCCCATCGAGGTGCGACACTACCTGGCCCAGTGGATTGAGAGCCAGCTCTGGTACGCAATAGACCTCATCTTTATCTATATCTATATCTTTTATTCAGATATTTTCTTTCAACAGAATCTGCTTTTAGATATTTTCTTATACACCAGCCATAACAATATGACCACTG
>NW_023339651.1:21397024-21401367 GCF_004916995.1 Morone saxatilis | reverse complement strand
TCTCTCTCTCTTCTCTCTTCTCTCTCTCTCTCTCTCCTCCAATCTGAACCTCAATTTACGGGATTAGATTTTGAATGGGAACCCAATGGAAGCCATTTTGGTTGTTACCTATGGAATGCACTTTTGGGTCTTACACAGACAAGTTTAAGACTTGTGGTCAGTGCCATTATGGCCATATGTTTATTTAATATTGAGGAAGTGCGCACTTTTTTTCAGTTGTGTTTACACAGCACAGGGTTATAAACTCTGTTTGTCAGTGGCATTATGCATAATTTGGGTATTTATTTAATTGAGGTAATCGCAACTTTTTCAGTTTGTTTTACAGCAGAAATGATTGAATCCAACATTGTTGTCGGGTGCAATCTAATTTTCTGTATAGTAATTTATTTCTTTTGAATCTTCTGGAATGGCATTTTTTTAAAGTTTTGTCAATCCCGGATGTTCCATTTGCGGGTTAATTTTTGCATCAGTTTCAAGGGCGCCTTGCCAATAGTTGTCATTGGAGAAAAAATTTAACAGTATCTCCATTTATAAAGGAGTCAAGAAGTTGTTTCTTGGGGTTTGGGGTGTTCAATAGGTATTAAGGGTCATGGATCTTAGGGTCAATGATCATATATATATGTTCTGTAGCGGGGTTTGGACTGAGATTTAATGGTTGGGGGTGCCATCAGTCAGAGGTCAAGTCTGACAAAGGTAAAATAAAACAGAACTTATATTAAATAGTTAGTTATACCCTAACCAAAAATAATACCAGGCCAGGATCAGAACACAGCAATAAAACCACAAAAAGCAATCAACGAACCCAAACCAGGCAAATTGCGGATTTCCGAGCAATAATAAATGGATTTTTCACAATTATTTGGTCCACCCAGTTGCAAAAAGAAGAAGAAGGTGTGGCAGGCGGGCGTGACAGTATTTGTTCCTCAGGTCCTGTCCCTGGTTAATTCCCGCAAGTTTCAGTCCATTTCAGGGAAAAAGTCAACGTTCCAAGTATTCTACAATTACCGACAGTCAAGTCCCAGTACATGGCGCACCACAAAACAACAACTCCAAAACCATCCGCTCGGGTTTTACCGCGGACTCAACACAAAATAAGGAAATATAACTCAAAATAACCAAGCATCTCTCGTCGCGGTGCAGCAAAACACACCACAAAACAAAAATGCCACCACCGATCCCTGATCCGCAGGGGAAAATAAACACCATCCCAAAAGGCAATCGTGCCGACGGACTCCCAGCGACGAGGATTTTAAGACAAGACGGCTATATCGCGGACTTCAACAACACTTAATGCACGCTGTCACCACTTCCTTCCCTCCACGGACCTCCTTTCTGACTCTTTTCCCTTCGTTCCACCGGTGAACTTTGCACTCATCCAAATGCCCTTCATGGAGGATGGAATTCAAACTGAAGCGGGTCCGGTGGAATTTATTTTCATTGGAGGTAGGAAGAAATGAAATGTGGGTGTGATGGAGAAAAGCCATGAATAAGATGTGTGTTTTTAATGGAAAGGTGTGTAGCAATGTGAATTCTGACTTTGCCAGGCGCTACCAATGTATATGTGTGGGGTGTGTTATCGGTTTAATCGGTATCGCGTTTAGGGGCTGAAAAGTTATCGGTTATCAGTATCGTTTTTAAAAACCTGTTATCGTGCATCCCTAGCTGGGGTAACCGATTAATTTTATTAACGATTAATCGGGCGATTATTTTTATCGATTAGTCCGACTAAATCTAACAAACTAAAAAAGGTGGCACATGTTCTGACCTGATATCGCACAGTATTCTCAACACTCACTCTATTCCTGTACTATTTATCTACCCTTCTACCTCTTGATGGATCAGGGGAAGATTTTTTTTAATGAGAAGCAACATCTCTGCCTTTTCACGTGCAAGTCTGTTTCTTTCCTCGGTCATCACATGTCCAGCAGCAGAAAACAAGCGCTCGCTGTCGAAACATGTGCAAGGCGCTGACAGATATTTCAGAGCAAGCTGGGCCATGCACTCAAAACGGGACTGGTTGCTCCTCAGTATTCCAGTGGACAGCGGCTCACGTGAAGTGTTGGCTCCGACAGATATGACTGAAGCTAAAAGTCAACAAAACACAGCACAGAAAAATACAATCTAATTATGATGTTGTTCTGACCATTAATGCGAGTTATAAGTTGTCTTTAGAAAATGTTAAATAAATCTATACACTTACTTCTGCATCCACTCTGCTGTTTTCCTGGTGAATGGCAGCTTCAGTGTTTTCTTTCAGTATTGCCTCAAACATTCCTAACAATGAGTTATTCCCGTCTTTCCTGCTCCTCTTTTCTGGTGGCTCCTCTGGCTGGGGAGTGACAGCTGTGGCACCATCATTCTCCAGCAACTTTTCCCGCAGCATACCTGTTGCTTGCTGTTTTGATGCGAGGGTGAAGTAGCGGTCCTTATATCTTGGGTCCAGTATTGTTGCCAGATAGTACAGGGGCTCCTCCTTGACGTGACCAAAACGTGATTGCACTGCTTTTAACAAGGTGTCCTTTGATGTCTTCACTCCGTCTGTTGGAACAGTTTGCTTAAGCAGACGCGTCGAGGCTAGGATGGAGGGGAAAACGTCTGCAGCGGTGGCCGTGGCCTTGCTGATGTTTCTGGGTAGCTGTTCACATGGATCGAGGATGGTCAGCATGTTTTCGACCAGGGTCCATTGGTGGGCGTTGAGTGTTGCGGGCAAATGGTGTTCAACTGCATATGCTGCAATAGCTTGTTTCTGCGCCACTAGACTCTTAAGCATGCAAAACGTGCTGTTCCATTGCGTAGCTATGTCTTGTTGGAGTTGTGTTTGTGGCACTTGCAGCTGTTCTTGTAACTTCCTCAGGGCGGAGGACGCTACTTGAGACTGTCTAAAATGTCCAACAATCTTGCGTCCAATGGCAACACAGTCAGACACAGCTCTTTGACTTAACACAGCCTCGTTCACAGCAAGTTGTAAAGAGTGGGCCATGCAGCCCAGGTTTGAAACACCGCACTCTTTCATTGCCATTTCTAGAGGCCAAAGGAATGCCATCTAGAGTAGCTATATTTTTAGACAGTGAGTCTCTGAGGTTTTTGGGGCCAAGTATAAGAATTTTTTTGAGTTTAACATCAGAAAATTGCAGCTCATCCAGGATTTTATGTCCTTAAGACACGTTTGTAATAACTTAGGATAACTTATAAGCACCAAGATCTAAAAAGTGTATGCTAGTAATGTGGGTTAAAACTGGATAAAAAGTCAATTTATGACAGCTTCTGGCAGACAGCCTCAACTAGGACACATGCACAAAGGGGATTTGATGCCACTGACAAGCAACCGGTGAAACGCAGCATTACCTAAATAAAATGACATTATAGCTTCAAAGCCATCAAGATGTAGATGTTTGGACTGAGTGGTGTTCTATCAGCTTTTTAACAGAATAAAGCCAACCACCTGCTCTGTTTTCATTATGGCATTGCTGAACCCAAATGCATGATGTCACTATTGTCAAGGATAGATGGCAGCTGAAATACCAAATTACACACACACACACACACACACACACACACACAGTTGTACTTTACTTCCCTCCCATTGAGTTTTTCTTCCCTCTAGTGGACACACCTGAACTTGCTTCTTCAAACAAACCTGTGGAATGACGAGAAAGGAACAGTTTTATAAATCACAGTCAGCCCATTGGAAATTGGAGGTTTTTTATGTTACAGTCAGCAGTTGCCATTGCTTGTGAGCTCTAAACATACACATTGGTCTGTCTCCTGAACTAAGTAACCTCACTAACAAGATAGAGAGCACTCTAGGCACTAACCAGGGCAACACTATTGCCTACATTTACCGGAACATCTCCTACAACAACTAATAGACTGATGTGTGTCATGACTGTGTATTATACATTTCTTACATTGTTCTGTGCCTCATTTCAGGAGCTCAACAATGGGAAATTCACCACTAATGATGATTAAACAACAACTATACATGCCCCATGGTCATCATATGAACACTGACACTATTGTGGAGACCTCAACAAGTGGTTGTCAGTGTTGTGTATAGACGTATGGTCTTTACTAAGCCTGGTCCTAACTGTCTGTAGAAGGGATTTTTTTTTTTAGTTGCACCAACCAAACTGAAGCCTAGTCCTAACTACTTTTAATAACCTAACTCTTTCCAACTTGTAGCTAATAATTAGTAATTTGCAAAAACATTATGGAGGATCAAAGAAAAGGAAAAAGCAATTTCAAGGACATTGAGATAAGAATATGAATAGAGCTGTACAGCCAGCACAAGACGCTGACTGCTACGAGTGTTGGGGCCAGACTAATAGAATTTTTTTTTTTTT
>NW_023339651.1:21396292-21396924 GCF_004916995.1 Morone saxatilis | reverse complement strand
GCCTTTAGGAGCTGAAAGTTATCGTATTATCTAAATGTATTCCTGCCTTTCACAGGGATTCAGTAGAGTTGGACAACCCATCGGAGGAGGCCAAAGCCAAGCGTCTGCTGGACAACCTGGTGGCAGAGTTGCAGAGGAAAGCCCAGCTTCAGGGAGGAGAGGACGGCTTTCTGCTCAAGATAAAGCTGGGCCACTACGCCAACCAGCTTAAGGTATCAATCAGCTGCTTTAAGAGCCTGCCCTGAAACCCTGTTCTACCCCTTCCACTGGAACGTTATGCTCAAACAATTTGGAGCAGTTAACATGAAGCAGGTCTCATTTATCAGCTGTGGTGGTACTCTGTTTATGCTGCCAGTAGCATAGCTTAAAGCTTGGCAAGATGGATTCTCACTTGATTGCTTGAGTCCAGCTGCTGAGCGATCTTAACAGAAAACATTGGATTTATTATCTTAAAGTGTCTCATAAATGTTGACATCAAAAAAGGTATTCCCAAAATGTATTAAACGCTTCCTGTTAATTTCGGCAATCTCAACAAATCTAGTTCTTCACACTGGACACGGAGTGGAACAGACTTGTAGTGATCTTTTTGACGTCGCAATGAACCTAAAACACTTCATAATGAACCCTGCATC
>NW_023339651.1:21394586-21396245 GCF_004916995.1 Morone saxatilis | reverse complement strand
CCGGTAAATGATATGGCAACTCCTGCTAAAAAAGGATTTTTTTTTTAAGACTGGGAATCTAGATTGTGATTACTTCTGTTGGTGATTACTAATAAATAAAAACTACAGACAGACCTCCCACTAACAGTTAAGTGTCCTCAAATAGATGCCATACTACTGAATGCAGAAATGTGGTGATCACTGAGTGGTTCCCTTGTGCACTGATGACCTTTTCAGTTGAAAATCAGTATTTTGCTGTTGGGAGAGGGGTGCATAAAGCAGTGATTAAGATAATATGGATCACAGACTGCACCAATTTCTGGGTAAAGGAATGGCCTGTAACTGTTATATCACAATACCATATTCTATTCTTTGGACAACGACATCACAAATTCTGCCACGATAGGATTTTGATTTGATTCAGAGGCCTGCGATATGTATGAGGTGATATCATAAATGTCCATTAACGTGATCAGTTACATTTATATCCGCTCACGAAACGCAACTAAAATGTAATTTAAAAATCTTTTTGCTGAATTCTTCCAGACATTTATTTTATCTCATAACAGCATTGTTTGCAGATAACCACACGATCTTTTTTAAAAAAACATCAAAAACATATTACAAAAAAATACATTAATCTAACATAGTCATAAGAATTACACAATTTACATAAATCAATAAGAAAACTAATATCCATGTCCAGCTGATGAAATGGGATATGCTGATTACCTTAGGACAGATATCCTATACACATGTCCTCGAAAACCTGAGGAATAAATGCAAGAAAAAAATGTGCACTGTGACCAACTAGCACATAGAGCAGCCTGTTCACACCTGTGAGTGCCTCATGTAATTGACTGCACAAACCTGAAGATAGTGAAACACGTTGTTCGCTCCTAATAAATCGCAGCAAAGTCATTCCAGTGCGCAGTGGTTAATTTTCTGTTCTTCATTACTGGTCCACAGCCCGGTGTTTGGGAACACCTGCCTTAGGTAATATATGGGCTCTAAGGAATTACTAGTTATTAAGTGTTTTGCAAAAATAGCACAAAAAATGCCCTGTCTCACTTAAACAAGAGCAGAGCCATGACACAGAGCTTTGGCTCTGACATTGGCCATATTGTTGGGATGGTATTGGACTGAATTGATCGTATAAATGATTGGTTGGTGTCTGTGTGTGATCTGTCTGCAGAGCACTTATGACCGCTGTCCTTTGGAACTGGTGCGCTGCATAAAACACATCCTGCATTCAGAGCAGAGGCTGGTTCAAGAAGCTACAAATGTAAGTGTTGAAGTAGTTGTTGGTGTGTCATCATTTGCAGGAATCCCAGATTGTGGCAGGGTTTCATGGTGTTGGTAGAACCAAAGTGACTGGATGAAAAGAAAGCAACAGCTGTTAAAATCTTATTTGTAGGCCAGCTGTGGGAGTGGGGGGCAGGCCATGGATAGCCTGTCACAGCGCCACCAACAGATCAACCAGGCCTTTGAGGAGCTCCGCCTGGCCACACAGGAGACTGAGAATGAACTGAGAAAGCTGCAGCACAGCCAGGAGTACTTCATCATCCAGTACCAGGAGAACCTGCGCATCCAAGGTAAGGACACACACTCAAATACCCAACATTAAGACCTAGAAAGTTTAATTATACCCCAAACCTATGAGCCTGTTTAGACCTGCTA
>NW_023339651.1:21386825-21394486 GCF_004916995.1 Morone saxatilis | reverse complement strand
TTCAGGAAATTCTCGCAGATATCAGTGGAGGCTTCAATATCTGGCGAATTTGGGGGTTTGACAACAGAGTTTATTGTACTGAACAAAACTTTGGGCCTGTCAGAATGTTTATTAATTAAGTCAGAGAGGTGTTTTGCTCTGGCTTTTTTGGCTGCAGTCTGGAAAGTTACCAGTGATAATTTAAAAATTTCAAACGAGACAGTGAGACGGTCTTTCTTCCATCTCCGTTCAGCTTTAGCAACAGCCTGTTATTGTTCATGAGTTTACCTTCTGTTTCTCTCCCTGCTTAAATCTGTTCTTCTGTTTTTTTATGGTTCACAGCAGCTCAGGCCCATGTGACGCCCAGTAATACTTTTTTTGTGTATGTTAACATACTGAGTGTCACATATGCAAATGTTTCTCAGTGTGTGGCTGGTGGTGTGTTTGCAGGACCTGTCAGAACAACACCAGAAGACCCTAGCCCTGCTGAGGAAGCAGCAGACTCTGATCCTCGACGAGGAGCTCATCCAGTGGAAGAGGAGGCAGCAGCTGGCTGGCAACGGGGGTCCTCATGAGGGGGGGCTGGATGTCCTTCAGTCCTGGTATATACTGGACATGCTTATTCATTATTGTAACTGGCGTATTATATTATAGGGTGAGGATTTTATTAGATAGTTTTACATAACGCAGGCAAGTGCGTGATATCTTTTTTTTTTTTTTTTTCAGTTAAGGTATTTACTGTAATAAAACATTTTAATTCGTAACATATAAACATATATTTTTTTATACATACATATGCCTAAATATACTCACATAGAAACTGGCCTAATTTTGTCCTCTTCCCTGTTACTTCCACACTGTGGTGGTATCTCCTCCTCCTCTCCCTGAACACTAGGTGTGAGAAGCTGGCTGACCTGATCTGGCAGAACCGACAGCAGATCCGGCGCTGTGAACATCTAACCCAGCAGCTTCCTCTACCGGGCCCAATGGAAGAGTTGCTGAGCAAACTCAACGCTGACATCACTGATATAATTTCCGCATTGGTTACCAGGTGAGAACTAGACTTCACCTCTGCAGTTGTTTTTATAGAGTTCACAATGCAGATTCTGTCCTGATTGTGCAGCAGTGACTAGGTATTTACTCTTGTGAGGATGCCGGCATTGGTCATGGCAGTTTGCCCACGCAGTCTACATGTGCTTCGTGGAATTAGTTAAGGCTTCCCCACTTGCTGGGATATCTTGTGGGAGGTTACTGTGGAGTTGTGGGTTACCAGAGCTGCCTCTATGAGCCATTCTTGTAGCCTGGAGCGATAACCTTGTTCTGAGTAGGTCTAGAGCTCCACCACGGTTGTGCATGTTTACTGATAATCATGAGTGAGGACCTAATGTGGTGATCCCAGGATTGCGTCTTTACTTTTTGCAGAGGATGTAGTTCAGCTGCTTTAATCAGATAGTGACCTCCAGTGCGCACTAGAGTCCTCTGGAGTAAATGATTAAAGTGTTACACTCACATAAATAACTATAGTAAATATTATTTTTACTAGAGTTCTGCTATATACATTACATTTCATTTGTTGCATGATTTTTGTATCATTGTGATAAAGTACCTCGACTTGACAGAAGCCATAAAAACTAAATTTACTGTATAATAGTCCTTTTATGACATAAAAGTTTGTAATCACCTGTTATACTGATGTTTTTCTTCTTGTAGGAGTATAATTGAGACACATTCTATTATTTACATCTGAAAACTTACATTTTGTCGATGTCCCCACAAGGTTGAATGAAAGGTGAGAATACTGTTGTAGGGCACAAAGGAGAAGAAAAAGTCTGCACACTGAAATAAATATTTGTATTCTCTCTTTTTTAAGCCCTTTCAATCTGCAAGGTCTTCTTCAGAACATTAAAAAAGAAGGAGTTTTAAAAAGAGAATAAAATATTTATTTGGAGCCCATCAGTGTGCAGACATTTTCTCCTTTGTGCCCTGCATTGATATTTATTTAAAAATTTTGCCTGGACGTGTGCACACTTGTTCCATTTTTCTCAGAACATCTTCCAATTTTTTATTTGTTTTCCAGTCCATAAAAGCTTAAGTGATCTGAGATCATTATTGAAGCACAATGGGGCAACTGGGCTCTAAATATTTGGTTGTGAATGATTCTTCTTGTACTGTTGCTCAGCGAGATCTTTATCTCTTTCTGCCCTTTCAGTTGTCAGTCTTGTTAAACTGTTGTACAGCGTTTTGTTCTTCAAGTACAAAACATTACTTTTTTGCAAACCCTTCACACCAAACAACACCATCATTTTACCTCTCTCATACAGGAGACACATAAAAAGCAGGGCTACAGATTTAGTTAATTCAACCTCTCTAAGCTCTGGTTGTGACTTTAATCAGATTCTCAGTGTGCAGTGTACTTCTGTCTACACTGCTGCTTAACCGCAGAATTACAGCAGTGTTACATTGCACAATTATTGAATGAAGTTTCACTTTCACTTCTTTCTGTATGCTCACTCTTGCACCCGCCCATACATACTCGTTTTCTGTCTCTCTGTCCAGTGAGTCTGTTAAACATTCGTATCACTGCCCAATGTCTTATCTATGCCAGGTCGTCTGATATGTGTTGACCCATTCAGTTTGACTTCTAGTGCAAGTTTATCGTGCATCGCTGTATGCTTTTGTTTCAAGTTTGTCCAAATGCAGGCATCTGTTTTAGTTTTACATGACAACCTCAACCACAACCTCACAGTTGGTGAAAACATGCTTCAATAATGGACAATTTAAAGTAGTAATCCCTTAACTTGTTTAAATATTAATTAATTAACAAGCTGAATACCTTCCAAAATTATTGTAAGTGAAATTCACTGATCTACAGATAAGTCTTATTCAACTTTAACCTTTCCCTGTCAGCTGGTAGCACACAACAAAATGCATACCTTCTTTGTTCTTCTTATTTTTCAAGGATCATGTACAATAACAGTAATCTCAAGTAACCAGGTTTAACTACTAGCTACTTTCCATCTACAATCCTTGCCCTTTGTATACCACTGTGTCACTATGCTGGTTTATTGTTGCTTTTGTTCTACTGGCTATATACTGGCTTATACCAATGGTATAGTTCTACAGTAGTAACACAAGTAGTAACTAAAGAAAAAAGAAAAAATTAAAAATAAATAACAAAATTTAAGAGTGTGTGCAAATTTGCTTCCAAGTAAAAAATAAATGCATAGTATGACACAATAAATAATCAAAATATAATAGTCCTTGTATAACTGAAATCAGAGATGTGTCTGAATTCATGGCAAGAATGGTCTGTGGGTGTAGGACTTCATCAATGTTGTGTCTTCTCGCTGATTCTGTTGTTAAATCTCTTATCCTAATCCACTGTATCCCTTCACTTAGCTAGTGTCCATACATTAATGTGATTGCCTTGGGATAACGCAGATCCTCTCATGAGAGAAAATGTTGACCAAGACATCACGTCATTGTCCCCTCTTCTCCTCAGTACCTTTATCATAGAAAAGCAGCCTCCCCAAGTGTTAAAGACCCAGACGAAGTTTGCAGCCACTGTGCGCCTTCTGGTGGGCGGGAAGCTCAATGTCCACATGAACCCACCTCAGGTCAAGGCTGTCATTGTTAGCGAGCAGCAGGCCAAAGCTCTCCTGAAGAATGAGAGCACACACAGGTAAGTGCACATGCTAGCATGCAGATTTGTGATGAGGATAAATGTATTGGTAAACCTAAACACTAATAACAAAATAATATGTGATTATAGCAGGTACTTTGTTTGATATTAATAGGCAATTCATTTGTTAATTGTTAGTTACTAAACAAATAGAAATAGTTATATGGTGATTTATTGAAGATGTCTCCAGCCACAGTCACTCAGAATGTGTTTTTTTCTGTTCTAACTGCTTTCTTTTGCCCTGGTAGTGAAAGCAGTGGAGAAATCCTCAACAACAACTGTGTGATGGAGTATCATCAGGCCACTGGCACCCTCAGTGCACACTTCAGAAACATGGTAAGCTCTATTACTTATATTTCTAGGAGTGTAGAACAACATTATTTTCACACATTTGATTAGAAATCTCATGTTGTTTTGTGACGGAAAATTTAAGAATACAAAAGTGGCTCAAATCGGATTTTTTCTTTTTCTTCTTTTCTTTCTTCTCATATGTGACTGTGTTAACAGTGTGAACAGAACAAGGAATCTGATCTTTTCTATTCTGATTCAGGCCACTTATATATGTCTAATTCAGTTTACAGGTCTGATCTTTTGCAAACAGTCTCAGTCGACGTTACTCACTCTCTGACTAGTGGAGCGGACAGATGTAGATAAAAGTAACCATTCACCTCCTGGATGAAATCTGGTCCCACCACTCTTGGCTCCATAAGTAGCCGTTGCTCCACAAAAAGTCATAATTAAAAAGTCTTGATCTTTCTCCTCTTCCTTGTTATCATCTGCTCACAAATTTGCCGGCTTCTACAACTTACAAATGGAACTGTAAACGCTGGCTCCAGTGGCCTACGTGTTGAATACGACATCGTGCTGCGTGTGACGTCATATGAGGTGTTTTTGTTTTTTGCGCATGTGGGTCAGTTCAACGAAATCTGATATTGGCCACATGAAGGAAGGAAGAAAGAAAGAAAGAAAGAAAGAAAGAACTTTAACAGCCAAATAAAATAATTGGATCTGAGCAAACAAATTGACCATTTTAGGCTTTCAGTGTGAACATAGCCCAACAGACTGATGATCTGGTAGATGTCTAATTAATAATCGATTAATCATTACTCATTACCCCAGTTTAGACAGTACAAAACTCACTGCATAGTATTTCAGTCATCATCGTCAGGAATCACATTATGTGTTGTGCCACCCTTTTAAAACCAAACCATGTAATAACCAGTTGATAAAACATGTAGTTTAAAAACCGCCTAGGATTAAGTTATTGTGCTAGACAACCTAAACCCAACCACAAATACAGCATAAGCAACCTGTGAAAAGAGGAAGGTAGATTAATGCTTTGGACACATCCCCTTCCCCTTTTACAACATTCTCCCGCACTAATGCACTAATAATTAATAATGCACATTAATAATTACACAAGCTGCGCAAGTGTTTTGACAGTTATGAGAAATAATTAAATGTACGTTTTAAATTAACAGGTAATAATATTTATATTTGTTTTCCACAAACTGCTGGCACTTTTCCACTGACCAGCCGCTCCATTTTTTATAGTACATTGCATTGAGGGACAGTAAGGTCCACTAACACAAAACTCAAAAACTGAATGATTTAAACTCAATGCTAACTGTGTACAGTATGTCATACAGTCTCATTTTGTCATTTTTCAATGAGTGAATGCAATACATACTCAAAACATTATTAGAAGTGGTATATAGAATTCAGTTGGAATATTTAACAAAATAAGAGAATGAAGGATAAAGCTAGTGTTATTGTATGTTGTTATCAACAAATTCCATGAAAACTAACAATGAACTGATCCCTGTAGCACATACTGTGTGTATCTAAAGCCTGATTATTCCTCTCAGCTCATCAAACAAGCAGATCGGTGTAAACACAGTAGAGCATCTTCAGTGTAAATAAGCTCAGTTTTTTCAGAATGCACTGGCTATGTTCATTGTAAAGAAGGAATGTGTCTTTTATCAATTCTCATGTGCTGCGTGTGTGTCTGTGTTTACAGTCACTGAAGCGGATCAAGCGTTCAGACCGGCGAGGTGCTGAGTCGGTGACAGAGGAGAAGTTCACAGTTCTGTTTGAATCACAGTTCAGCGTGGGGGGCAATGAGCTGGTCTTCCATGTCAAAGTAATCAGTTGGGACTTTTGACCTTTTTATACCTGTGAATAAGAGCTGAACAGTACTGAGTATTTTGTTTGGTTATTAAATGGTCAGCTTTACTCCTTGGCCATGAAACAATAATTAATAATTGATCATTTTAATTAAACCAAGCCTCTTTAATCTGTTTCCATCCCTCTTCTTGTGTCTGTAACCTGCAGACCTTATCGCTGCCTGTGGTAGTGATTGTCCACGGCAGTCAGGACAACAATGCCACAGCAACAGTCTTGTGGGACAACGCCTTTGCTGAGCCAGTAAGTTGACTTTTTCCCCAATGGCCTTTTTCTGCATCGCTGTATCATTTATAAAAAGTATCAGTAAGTTCAGAAGGGCAGTGTAGGGGCTTGTGTATTACAGTTGTCATCCTGTGGTGTTCAGAGGATGAGGCACTGAAGGACTGCACTCCTTTATCAGGCATTAATAGACACCCTGCAGCCAATCATAATTGATCCAGATCATGGTGTAATAAGCTGTTAAATGATAAATCTTGTCATATTTTATATTTTCTTGTTATCAATAATCCCATGTGCTGAACTAACAGTGAATATATCCTGCTAGCAAGTAGTGTGTGTGTGTGTATCAAAGTCTGTCCCATAGAGCTCTGTTACTTACGTTAACTTAAAAACACATCAGTGAGCCACACTGTTGCACTGGGTATCATGATCCATCATTACTATGAACACACAAACTGCAACTGAGACAAGGACTGAGAGAAAAAGGCTCAAATACAAATCCGTCTGCTACTTAAGCACCACGGACAGCATCATCAAACGCATAAAAATTCTCAGCCGCGTCGATCTGCTTCCAGCAGGCAGACTCTCAGGGAACCTTTATTGCTGCTTGCAACTTTAATTGACTTATGTTTTCATTTGCTGCATTCCTCTTTTTTCCAAACACAATTTTGGAGTCAACTTTTTTTTTCCTGTGTTTACCTCCCTTCCTCGTCTCCTCAGGGCAGGGTCCCGTTCATCGTACCAGACAAGGTGCTGTGGCCGCAGCTGTGCGAGGCCCTCGATATGAAGTACAAGGCAGAGATGCACAGCGGGCGTGGCCTGTCGGAGGATAACCTGGTCTTCCTGGCACAGAAGGCTTTTACAAGCAGCAGCAACAACCCTGAGGACTACCGCAACATGACCATATCCTGGGCCCAGTTCAACCGGGTGAGGCCAGCTCTTTTCCACAGCTGACTGTACAGAGCCTCTTCTGCCACTGCCATACACAGACACACACACACCCACCCATACACCCATACACACATAAACATAAACTAGCACAAATAGTCTGGGTTATTAACCAGAGTAACCTGGCTTTGTGTGTGCATGTAAACATACTGATGGAGTATGTTTAATTTATACAGGAGAGCTTACCTGGACGCAACTTCACCTTCTGGCAATGGTTTGATGGAGTGGTTGAGCTCATGAAGAAACATCTCAAGCCCCACTGGAATGATGGGTAATTATGCTGCCCTTCTTTATTTTGCAAGAAACTAGTTTTATTTTGATAACTGAGATGACAATTTATGATCAGAGGTAACATGAAAAAGTAGAATTGAAAAAACAAAGGTAACTCAAGAGATTTCGAAAGGTTAAGAATTTAAGACCAAATCACTAGTTTCTTAAAGGGGATCTATTATGCTCATTCCGAGCTCTATATCTGTATCCTTTCCTTATGGAAATATAGCCATAACTATATGTTGTTAGTGGTTAGTTACTTTAGCTGCTGTTGGTTGGTTGCAGCTAACTTAGCCGTCCTATTCGGTGACTTTGCCCAGACTGCAGGGAGTGCCAGTGCCTTGAGCTCCCAGTCCGTTAGCAGTTAGTAGCAGTT
>NW_023339651.1:21379483-21386725 GCF_004916995.1 Morone saxatilis | reverse complement strand
TCGTATCGTGAGCTGAATATCGTGTATCATATCGTATTGTGAGATTAGTTTATCGCTACAGCCCTAGTCTCTATGACTGTGGGTTGCAAGAGGGGTCTGTGAGCGGGACATTTTCGATTTCACCATCAATTTTCAATCAATCGTCAAACTGCTAATATATGTAAGTATACACAGTGGATTTCTCGCCTCTAATCTCAGAAGTGAATTTAGTGGTGAAGTAATACCGTCCTCCTCGCAGTATGCCATTGATCAGTATGAAGAAATACAATGTATTTTCAGACAGTTGAGTCTGTGCAGCAAACTCACACCATATACTCAGAATTTCTAATCTCTAATATCTCGTTTATACAAAATGTACATACTATGCAGTTGAGACACACTACATACTCAATTTGACATCATATTTGGTATGAATAGTACATATAGCCAGGATTTAAAAAATGTGCCTTCTTCTTTTACACTGAGGGTGAGCCTTGGTGAATAAAGTGGCTGTAATTCTTGGCTGTCTGTGTCTTTGGCTAGGTGAGAGGCTGGTCTGGAATCTGTTGCCTTATACAACCAAGGACTTCTCCATTCGCTCCCTGGCCGACCGCATCAGTGACCTTAACCACCTTCTGTTTCTCTACCCTAACCGGCTCAAAGATGAGGTCTTCGCAAAGTACTACACCCCTCCACTCTGTATGTATCAGCACTATATCTTTGTGTTCAATACATCACTGCCATAAGCTAAATACACACATCTGCGAAGTGAAGAACACTTTCTTGACATTAACTTGTTTTTTTAATAACTTACTCAGTGGCCTACATAGATGACACTGTAAAGTTTAAAGAACTCTGAAATAAAGTTTTTAAGGCAGTATGTCTCTCTTGCAGCAAAAGCAGTGGATGGATACGTAAAACCACAGATTAAACAAGTTGTGCCAGAGTAAGTTGTCTTTTTTTCTCTTTTCTAAAACTGCCACAGGAAACCTAAATCACTTTAAACAGACAGGACTGAAAAAGAAGCAAGTTCTGGAGGTTTAGTGTTAATTTGATATTTGAATCCTAAAAAGAGGATGTGTTCACACTAACGATGTCTCAAATATATCCACTTCTGTCCTTTTTATGAGGTGTGTTTCACATACTGTACAATTAATTTGAAGTAAAAGCGTGACTCTGGGATTCATTCTGTTATTTTTTCAAGACAATAACAATATGCCAGTAGGCGGTATTGAACAATACACACATATAATTTACATAAAAATGGTCAATTTTCATTCCAGCTCAAAAACTCACTACATCAGCCACCATATTAGTAATCAGTGAATTTTTCCCTCTTAAGTCGGTATTGGCTTCAAAAATCCCATATCAGTCTGGTTCCATTATTATTACTATCATTATCATTATGCATTATTATAAGATGTCAGTCAGTAGGCCTGTTGCAGACATGTGATGGTAATGTGTGGTATATATGTCTCTGGTAGATTCACCAACCCTGAGCCCAGCGGAGGAACTTCCACATTCATGGACCAGACAGCCTCTCCCTCCGTGAGCCACCCCAACAACTTTGGTGTCTACCCTTCTATGTAAGCTCACTCTATTACTTAATTTACTCTATCTATTTAAGACAATAATACTTCTATAATAATAATAATAATACTAATAACAATATATCAAATAATGTGATAACAATACGAAAAGGATCCCTTGTGGTGACAAACCTACAGATAATTGACAGCTGAATCTGCAGCTCACTTTTACAGACCTAAACATTTTTGATTCACAGTCAATCCTGGGAGCGTCAAGGTAGGTAAACTAAATTGACCAAGGTGCACTGAGCGCTGTCTACCTGCTAGCTGATATTATAAATTGCTAGTTCCAGAAAAACAATTATTTGGCATCCAACCTGCTACTCTCATTTTTTTAGTTCAAATGAGGCTTAACTTTCACACAGTTTCTCTCCACTGTCCCTCAATATTACGACATTAGACCAACTTCCCCCAGCCAGAGGCAGTAGCCACTTAGCAACATGCTTAAGCAAAGTTCAGCAAGATAAACAACAACAATAAAACAAACAACATAAAACATGGCAAAACTGTCATTTTTTGAAGTTTGAAGTCGGGTCACGGACAGTCCGTAATCAGTCCATCATTCACCTTGAACCTTTGTTACGAGCCCTTTCTTAGCCCTTGTTAAGAAAGCAGTCTGTAGTAAAATAAACTTGAGGCTCCTCTTAGGCTGCGGTTAATGTTGACATTGTTGCTGGTTATTTGACATTGTGTCAGTTAGTTTGGAGCTGAATAAATGTTCAGTAAGTTAAGTCCTGCAGTCTCAAGACCTCCAGTTAAAGTGCGGTTAATGTCAAACGGGTGTGTTCTGACTTTCTGATGTATTGTTTATTAAACCATACCATTATTAAAACAGTAGTAGATTCATTGAGTAAAATATATTTGATTTTTATTTTGATACATAACCAATGTTTTTCTAAAAATATATCCAACACTCAAAAATAAAATGCATCAGATCTGCATATGTCCCTCCCCCCAAAAATAATAGATTAAGAAGTGCTTTTCTCCATATGAAAACACCAGCGATTGTCTGACCAATGAAAATTTGGTCAGATAAGAGCATATCAACCAACCGACCAGAGGGTGTCAGCTCTAGAAATTCCTCCATGACAGTGTAGTATCTGTCTCTGCCCTCAGGAGTGACGCCATGTTGGATGCAGATGGAGACTTCGACCTGGATGACACGATGGACGTGGCCCGCCATGTGGAGGAACTGCTCAGCAGGCCTATGGCAAACCAGTGGAGCAGTCAGCAGTCCTGAACCTGAAACCCTACACCTGCAGCACGCTCTCTGGTCTTGTCCATCTTTTAACATAAACACCCACACTTCTATTCTCATTTCTACTGGACAGCAGCTACGGCAAGAAATTTTCCATCTTTATCAGTCCCTGTGGTAGATCCACATCACAATTCACTATTCATCTTCAGTTTTAGCTGCCCACTGGAGTTGTGGAAGAGAACAGGCAGTAGACAGCTATTCATAAGCAGACCGAAGTATCACCTACCATCAAGAGTCAGTGTTACTGGCACTTGACAGAGGCTAGTGTTGTCCTCTCCCGCTTATCATAGTTTCTCAGGGCTGTCGTGTGGAGCTGGTTTGGGTCAATGAGATTTTTATACAAAACTGACAGATATAGTTAGTTTTTATGCCAGCTTTGCATTCACATGTGCCTGATGATGACTTTTGCATAAAAATCCACAGTAGACTAGCTTCCTCTTAAAATACACAGTTAACAGATGTTAATGTGACTAAATGCTATCAAATCCTATCTCATCTCTATTACAGGGAATATTTGTCACTCATTATTAGTATCTTCATGATCCAAAATACTCTTTAAAAGGACTTAAAGTACGACTATAACTTCAGCTGAACATCAGCCACTGTGACCACAAGTTGTACTTATACTACGACGATAGCAGATAGAATTTTCCTCCATCTCCAAAGATTTTCTTGAGTCTGTTGCTTTAAGCACCTGCTCATTAGGCGACCTGAATGAGCAAGCAACAAGCGAAAACATGTCTCCGAGTCAGGTATATTGGAGCTGTTGCTCTGTCATTAGCTGAGCTGTGGCTTAAGCTTTAGGATGGGATTCGTTGAAACAACCAGTGGTTCACCGGTGGTTTACTTAAACCCAGCTGCTGTGGCCACTGAACTTTAACTTAAACCTGTTGCACTCCTGGTTTTACTGAAGTTCGACTTAAAGGTATCCTGTGGAGTTCTTGACCACTAGTAGCACTAATGTTTTTATGAATGGGCCCCCATTCTGTTGCAGTGTGTAAGTGATCAGAATCAGAAATCAGAAAATTACTTTAATGCAGTATGGCTGTCGCACTGAAGTTATATCTCCCTCCTCCTGGGTCTGTGGTGACTTTCAGCAGAAATAAGTTCACCAGTTATTTAACAGACATTTATTATTTAAGACATATTAAAAGTGGCCTGCTTAGAACAATGTGTATTTCTTTTTGCAAAAAAATAAATAAATTACACATTAAATCCTTAAAAAGTAATCTACTCCTTCTATCTAAAAGTCTATGGATATACATATCTATGGATATGTATTTCTAAAGTTTTTCTGCTGGACACAAGATGTCTCCTACTTCACTGTAAAGTCCATTCTCAGTGGATGTGCACTGGTACATCACACTGTACAAGTTGCATACTGGACCAGGATGACTGTCAAACTATTTGTGATGTCACAAATCATGTGTTTTTTTTAATACAGTCCCTTTAACATCCAACATCACAGCCCTCAGTTTACACTTACAGTCCTGCTATCTAGCAGTTGGGGGTTTAAGAAAAAAAATCAATACAGTGTGAGAATCGATACAGTATCAGAAAAAACAAAATATCGTGTTACTCAAGTGTATCGATATTTTCTTACACCCCTAACATGGAGTAGCACTGTTTTCGATAGCGCTTCTGCTGTGTCAGGTTTCTTTGGCCTCGCCGCTCTGGGATGCTTTCCCATCTTACAAAACAAATACTGATAATGATGTGACGATGTGATGTCACATGCGGTTGGCTTGTCAATACAGCAGTATTTGATTATTTGAGCAGTGGTATTGGCAAAGATCTGGTGATGCAATCACTATACAGGGGTTACTATTCAGTATATTGCGATACTGTAAGCAATGTGATATATAATAATAATAATAAATATATAAGCCCTATTCATTATTGCAGTTAGTGCGACAGCCCTACAATGCACAAATCTCAATGTTTTCACGCTATTATACTGGCCCAAGAGATGCACTAATGTGCCAGCAAAGGCAGGAATGTTTCAAAATACTCAATTTTTGTAAGTGTTTTACAAGGACGGAAATGGTTAGCTCTCAGGAATACACATGCTTTGTTCTGGTGATTGAAACTGAAACTTTGTTTCAAGTGATTTGTTCTGTCACCTGAGGCTGTAAGTCTTAGGGAGAGGGGTGGGATCATAGATGTTTTGTAGGATCAATTCCAGTCCAACCCCTGAGTGTGTTGTACTCAACAAGGGTGGGTTTAAGTAGGACTTCAACTTTTTATTTCTTCTTTTAAAGTTTTCATACTCTGGTTTTAAGTTCTGATAGTTTAATTGTTAATCTGTAACCGCTATGGTTTGGTGCTTTTTGTATAACATTGTTTCTTAATTGCTTCTATCACACCCATTCTCTGATGCTCTTGTGCTGCACTGCCTTACAGCAAAATGTTCAAATATTACAGTAGGTGCTATCGTTTAGTCTCATGAAGTCAGTAACTGCTTTGATTTTAACCTGAAATGTATCCTCGTAGTTTACCAGCCTAATCAAATTAGACTTCAATGTCAAGAGCAGTAAATATTGTCACATTAAAATGTAAAATGTCAGATCAGTTCTATCACGTTATGTCACTGTACCTGAATTTACTGAATACAGATGTTGTAGTCTGTAGTCAGTGAATGCTTAGTGCCTTGCTAAATGTTTGTCCTATATTTTTATTTTTTTATTTTTTTCAATCCTGGAGGTTAGATTGCTACTAAAATTTTAACTATCATTTTAACATAAATATACAAGCATTCACCAAAGGCCCACCAAAGGGCTCTTATTTGCCCCTGCAGTTAAAGTTCCCCCTCCTCCCTTCCCCACCCTAGATGGCACATGGGTAAAATAACCCCACAAAAAAAGGAAACAAAACACAGAAATCTTTATCAAAAAACCCCCAAAACATCAGTTATAAAGGACAAAGAACAAAAACTGTAGTCCACATCTCCGTAAAGATGTGGACTTACAGGTGGGTATGTGTCAATATTTCACTCAATAACTTACCATAAAACTTTAGACCAAAAATGGACACAGCCATATTACATGCAAATAGGTTGTAATATGCAAATGGGTGTGGGACAAAGCTGGAACTGGTCCGTCCCTAGGGGTCAGATTTGTTACATTTGAAATTAATCATTTGATAGTTACAGTTTCAGGAGGAGAGGGCCACATTTTAGCAAAGTCTTCTTCATTTGATCGACTCCTGCCAGTTTTTTAATCCAACATTCTAGACCTTGGTCACACCCATTGGCAAGCACATAACTTGTACATATAAGATACAAAGCCCCCAATTTTGGGTTAACTCATTATATAATTGAGGAGGGGATGTATGGGTAGAGCATCTTCCCACCGAACCCCACAAGCTCCAACAACTGACCTCAGCTGTAGATAAAAGAAAGCGGTTATGGTAAAATATATTTTCTATGTAGGATTATCTTAGACCTTCGCTATTGATATTATGGGAAAGAGAATGCATTTAGTCCAGGAGGTACGGAGCGTACCAGAGTAATTTGTTTTTAAAAATTGGTGTATGTTTATGCCATTTCACATCCCAATCTCCCAGGTTTCCAGCCCGCTGTCAGGTTTTGATGGAGTCAAATATAATAGGGATTTTTTCCTGGCACTGCTTACGAGACAAACCACAGAAAAGAACTTCATTCAGTTTATGAGGAGTGCATATGTTACATATTTTAGAGATTTGTTTTAAATTGTAAGCCTGGAAATATGAAAAGGAATCCCAGACATTTACCTTAAGTATTTAGAAAGTACTGATTAATTTTGTCCACAGGCAGTGGGGGGTCACACGTTCCAAAGAAGTACTGATTGGAAATGTGTGCAAGCAGAGAAATGCACAGTTGAGATTCATTCATTGCAACAATAAGACTTCTGACCTTCAGAATAAAAGGGGTGGGGGTTAGGTAGTGTAATTATTTAACTATACCCAATAAAAGCACAGATAAATAATCAGTATAGAATACTATAACACCTGTCTTACCTTTGTGCTGCACATAATAGTGACCATCAGCCAATCAGAGCAGAGTATAAATTACATACATTTGACTAATCATTAACAGAACTGAACATACTGCATTTGAACAAAGTTTCATTGTTACAATCTGTGGCCATGGATTTCCACACAAATATTCAAAACAGAATAGTCAACATGACTTGAGTCATTGTGACTTGGACTTCGACTGGAGTTGCTGTTTTGATCACTTGCAACTTGACTCGACAGAAAATGAATGACTTGAGACTTGACATGGAATTGGAAGTTTAAGACTCTTTACTTGACTTGAGACATCAGGTTTCAAATGACTTTTTTCAGTTATTTTTATATTAAATAAATAAAATGTTGAATGTTGTCAATTTGACATTTGGGTCAAATAATCACATCAGCTCTGGTCCTTGAACCGTT
>NW_023339651.1:21376980-21379383 GCF_004916995.1 Morone saxatilis | reverse complement strand
CAGTATGTGCTGTGTCACAAGCTACTCGCTACATTCCTTTGGGAGAATTCACTTACCTCACACTGTACATACTTCTTTCAGTCACAAGTGTTCAACACTGCTTCTGCAACTGCAACCATTCTGTCAGATGTGATGCATTCAGGACCAGGCTGAACCTTGCTCTGCATATATACAAAGTTTTTTTTTCTAGATTCTTAGCAATCTTGAAATAATAAACCTTCAGTAAATGTGTCTTTTGTCTAGAGATACCGGGGCTCTATAGATCTGCTTGTGCCTCGTGGATTGTTAAGGGACAGTACTGCCAATACCTTTCCCAAAACTCACCCACAATGAAAGTTCACACGGTTAACCTCAGGAAAAGTCACTGTGAAATGCAGGTAGATGAGTCCATATAAACCAAATGTCTCCAGTGTAGATAGGACAGTTTTCTAACTCTCATGCTACTCTTGCCTTTTTGTTAGATTGTTAAATTAAAGCTGAAACACAAACTTTGATGGTGTACTAAAGCAAAAGCGAACAAGCACTTTGATGCTCACACCAGCAGTTATTTGATGTTCTTGATTATACAGTTCCTTTGTACGCCTGGACTTCGTGTTTGTCCTCAAATCAACTTAATGTATTGTAATGTTTATCTTCAATGTAATTCCGTTTTCTAGCTTGCTGCCACTGTGTGTTGTTGTGTTTGCTAGTGTCTGTACAGTCTGTGGCCTGTTTGGGAACTTCCATCTTGTGTTACAATTTGGTGGATGTTGGGATTCGGGACTTGAAAATAAACCTTTTTCTAAATAATCATGTGCCATTGTGGTTTATTGTCATTGATTTGTAATGTGTTGTAGTAGTAGTTGTAGGAGTGTATTATTGAGTGTCTGAACTGATGTTTTGGTGCAACTACAGGCATTTTCAAAGGTTCAGTGTGTGTGATTTAGGAGGAAAATGAAAATGGAAAATCAGAAATGGAATATAATAATCATAGGTATGTTTTTCATTAGGGTAAAATCAGCTAAATAAAAGAATTGTGTTTTTGTTACCTTAATCTTGTTTACACTGATCCTCTTCAATGTTACACACTCGGCTTCCAAATTAACACAATTGTCAATTTAAAGTCCTTCCAGTTCACACATACAATAAATTAGTTTGGATGAATTCTATTATTACAAAAACATTGTTTCAGTTCATGTGTCTTTGGTCAGCTTGTTATATACTGTATGTTTATAATGTTTGTGTGATCCTGCTCTCTGTGCAGATCATCCATAACGAGGCTATTATGAAACTTGCTAATGAGATGGATGTGAAATGTCATGAGAGACCTCATAAAAAAAATCCTCATTTATGAATAATATAGTATGTTTATTTTTTCATTCAGAATGAATTCTCTCCTGATTGAAATGATTTAACACAGATTTTTTTATTTTAATCCTGCAAAAACCACATTTATTTGTTTAGACATCTGGTTTTACTTTGAAACCTCACAGCTGACTGTTTTGCAGTCTAATAGCACGTGAGTTTATCAAAGTCACTCCTCTCCACGTACACAGAGCCATTGGTGGAGTATTGCAGGTTTTTCCAGTTGAGAAGGTTTCCAGGAGTGAATGCATAACCCTCCATGTAGAACCTAATTTCACAGGGCATGATGACGCTGTCCCAGAGGTGGACATCTGTGATGTCCCCTACAAAGGACTGATTTGGGTCAAAGCCTCCACCATAACTGTCTTGATCTTGACCCAGAATTATACTGGGTAGGCCGGTGAGAGTGGTTCTGCGCTCCAGAATTTTCCTTGCACTTCGCTTCTCGTTGACCCACAGTGTGGTCAAGCCGCTGGAGGAGTCCCACGTCCAGCAAACAGAGTTCCATTCGTCTGTGTTATCGGGCAGCCCTTTGATATCAAGAGCCGTCCCCTTGATGTGCAGCCTGTATACACCCACAGAGGGCTTGTAGAGCAGGAAGGCATTGGACTGAGACGGGATTGCCAGAGAGAACAGAGACTGGGGTCTGGTCTCTGTGGAGTAAAATCTCATGCACACAGTCAAAGCTGTGATGGGCTGCTCAACGCTGGCAGTGAGCCTAACTGTAGCTGTCCCCTTGTCCAGCGGGAAGGTAAAAACTTTCTTGGAAAGGTCTGTAAAGAAAAAGCAGGAGAAATCAGAACTATAAACACGCCGAGCAGTACCGTCACATAGCACTGACACACCTTGGAATACACTTCTACCAAACTCTAGAGAAGGTAGATCCTTACCACCCTTAGGTAACTGCAGTGCCTATACTGGCCACTTGAGACTGGCTCCAGAAGTGAGTCAATCTCTGTAAGGCCCCTTATTGAAATCTCCAACTTTGAACTTTGACAACGCAATGAAAGGCCTTTTTCACTTTATTAGATAGGGATCAGCTCTGGTCCTTGAACCGTT
>NW_023339651.1:21370063-21376880 GCF_004916995.1 Morone saxatilis | reverse complement strand
CAGTATGTGCTGTGTCACAAGCTAGCAGCCCTCCAGCCCTAGGGAAGGAGAGAGGATGACACCCTGAAGGGCCACAGGTTGGAGTCGAACCCATGTTCACGGCAGCAGGGACTCAGCCTTAGTACATTGGGCACCAGGTGAGCTATCAGGGCACCCCTGAATTGAGCTGAATTGTTGACATCCTTATGTCCCCACCACATCTGAAACCAAAGCTTCACTCTTTGCACAGTGTATGTCTAAATGGCTTGTACTGTTTACACAGTAGCAACACACGATGAAACACAGTACAGGAGGTTAGAGTACTCAAAAGTACCACTGTCTAAAATTCTTTTAGGGTCAATGTCTAAATATTAATATGGTATAAAGGAATATGGTCTATTAAAAACAGATATCACAAAAACATGACAGTGCTGGAAGAAGTATTCAGATCATTCAGTAAAAGTACTAATACCACACTGAAAATACTCCACTATGAGTAAAAGCCATACATTCAACCTTACTTCAGTAAAATATATACGTATTGTCTAGGGTCGCACAATTAATCATCGAAATCGATACCATATCGTGCATCCCTAGTATTGTTAGCAAAATATACTTAAGTAAGTTAGTAAGTAAAAGGAATCATAGTGCAGTAAAATGTTCCCTGTCAGTGTTTCACTATTATATCTGATGTTTTGGATTAATATTACTGCTGCATTAATGTGTATGTTGCATTTTACTGCTTTACATGATACTTTATAGGTAGTTTAATCCAGGGGTTCCTTTTCTGTAATCTACAGCAATTATAGAAACCTTTCTATATAATGCCATCCAATTTAAGGCAACCACAAACTGCAGCCTCAGAAGTATCACAGAGATATTAGGAGCTTTGCAAAAGTAATATTCGTCAAATATTTTATTGAAAAGCACATATGTCGAAAAAGCAACTTGGTTTAGGAATTTCATACCTTAACGTGATCCAGTCCACAGAAGCAGACAGAACATACAACAAATAGTGCTTTTACTTCCAGATCAGAAACACATCTTTACACCTATTTTTTACTTAGTGCTCTGTCTATTCTGTTGTTGCCAGTCTCACCTTGTTGAGCAGCATGAGCAGTGCAGAGCAAGGCCAGTAAAAAGATAAGCTGTTCCATGTTTCCTGGATGTCAGAGTTCCAGATAATTCAAAAATAGGACTTTTGCTGTCTTGATAAATATTTTAAAAGAGGTGGAGTCAGTTTCTGACCAATTGCAAAAAAGTTTATTCCAACATTTCACCTATTGATTCACTATTGAGGGACAAAGACTAAAGTTGCCTAAGTGTGTGTGGGTGTTTGTGTGGTGGGGAGGGAAGTTCCCAATCTCATTTTCATTTTTCTAATCGGTATATTAAAGGTCCAGTGTGTAACATTTGGGAGGATCTACTGCAGGGACACATAATTAATTACATTTAATCAATACATGTAACCAATTAACACCGTAGATACAATATTAGAAGTCTGTGATCTCGGTAAAGATCTTTAAATTGGCACTGTATGCAGATTTAATTTTATGATATCAGCTGTTATGTAAGAGGTGTCACCTGATGCATGTGTGTTTTGTGGTTATTGAGCAGCCATTACAACTAGCCTATGTAAGCAGTAAGTGGAAGAGCCTGTACAGCCTGAAGGCTTTACAAAGCAAATACATGAGCCATTTGTCCTGCATGTGTTTCTGGTGGATTTGTTTCAGCAGTTCACTCAATGATCCACACAAGATTTTCACTTAGTGTTTTCCATTACATGATCATATGACATCCAGCTTGTATCTGACATCATGCTACTTCTGTAATATTCCCATCATATGACAGGTTGATCACATGACTTCCAGTGGCTTCTCATAGAAATTGGTTTGATTGGCTGTGAGTCATAGTCGAGGCAGCAGCTATCTCTCTGATTGGACAGCAACCCTTCAACCCCCAGCGCTTCCTGGTTATATGCAAATGGGGAAATAAAGTTGTTTTTAAACCTGTGCTACGGTGGGAAACTCTGGCTTTATTTGACTGGGGATCAAAATGTCACCTAGAAGCGGCTGTAACCTGGTTCTGGTCGTCGTGTTCTGTCTTTTTGTGACTGCATATTGTAAGTTTCCTACTCTAGACCACATCAAACCGAAAGCCAGCGACAAGTCGCAGGGGAGAGCTGTTGTCGAGCTGCTGAAACGCCTGCTGGGGAACAGATCCACGGAGTTCATTGTGTCAGTCAACAGGAGCCTCTCCAACGACAGCCTGGATGTGTGTGAGCTCAGGTCCACTAAAAACAATAAGATAGTCGCTACAGGCAGCACTGGAGTGGCCCTGGCTTCTGGCATTTACAACTATTTGAAATATTTCTGCAACTGCCATGTTTCCTGGTCTGGTGACCAGCTGGATCTGCCCAGTCCCCTCCCAAAGCTCACCGGCGTCCTGCGCATCAACACACAGCATAGGTTAGTGACCCTTAATGTTACTATACTGGGGAAGCTATTCACGGTTAAAAGAACCATGGTCACCAGGTTTTTAATTCGGCATACATCCAGTACATCAAGCAGAGCTTATGTCATTGATATTCCGTAGAAATGGGCAACAAAGTTTGTTTCCTTCTGGAAAACGATGTGGGGGTCGAGCGCGAGCTGCGGTTCACTGCGCTCGAGTGTTTTTCTGAAGTTCGTTAATTACTGCTAGCTAAATGACTACACTGTGCATATCGAACTTAACACAATACCGTATTCATGTCTTTAGTCACTTTCTTTAAGGAGGAGCCTTTAGACCAGTGATTTTCAACCCGAGGTCCGGAGACCCCTATGGGTCCTTGAGGGTATTCCTTGGCGTCCCACGAAAAATTGTGAATACTTTCAATTCATTATTATTTATTTGGCTAAAAGTTAGCCCAAAGAGAGTGAGGGTGCGGGGACGGATTGTATCGGCTGCTCAAAACATCTAAAAAGTTGTTCTGTGCTGCCCACAAAGCATTTTCATGACGGCGCTATCAAACTTTAGGAAAGAGGATGCAATGATATGTCTCTGTTTGAATTCTATCATGGCAGTGTTTGGGGGGCATGATGTAACCCCCTCCACTGCAATACAGCACAGCAAAACCCATGGGTGCATGACAAATGAAGTGTTGTCACACATTATTTTTCATTGTCTACTGCGAGCACTATGGACACTTGTACCGCAGCCGGGCCCTTTAAAGGACCCTTCCTTTCAATTATCTGTTGTGCATTAGACCCACATCAGCTCGCCCCAGTTATGTCATGTGCACAGTAGCTAGATTGAAAAAGCCACGGCAAGAATGGCATGGCTTAGTTTTCCCATGACTATAACTTATAAGGGAGGACTGTGACTTTTATCAGATGGGCATGGAAACTGAGCAAAAAGTACCAGCCATAAATATTTTTTACTGTAATGAAACTGCCACTCGGAAAGTTATTGGTTAGATCCCCGACTCCTCCCACTAACTCACTTTGGACAGTGACACATTTTGTGTTTTGTCTTTGTTCTCCAGATGCAAGAGGTTTCAGCCTGAAACGCACTTACTCTAACCCTCATAACCCTCATTTGACGTCCAACGTGGAGCAGTATATAATATTGAGATTTCTTAACTCAGACACTGCTCTGTGACTCAAATCTTGTGATAATACACAAGAAACACAACAAGGACTAGGTGCCACTGTGACAAAAATGGAAAGCAGAATACCTATTTGCACTTATTTGGCTTTTTACAGTTGAATATAACACTGCATTTTTTTAGCCTAATGCAAATATTTTTGTCATTTAGTTTCTCTTGGTTGTCTTATAGCTTTATTTTTTATTTTATTGTTTTTTTTTTTATTTGGTATATGATCTCCTTTGAACACAATACATTTTTCAGCTATTCATTTTATAATAAACAATCTATTTTTGTTTGTATCTAGATTCCGGTATTACCAGAATGTCTGCACCTTTAGCTACTCCACTGTGTGGTGGGACTGGCCGAGATGGGAGAGAGAGATCGACTGGATGGCGCTCAATGGAATCAATCTGCCGCTGGCTTTTACTGGCCAAGAAGCTCTGTGGCAAGAGGTGTGAGCAAATATTCTGTACAAAATCTACATTAAACCACAGGAACACTGTTAAAAATCCTGTATATGTATGTATGTATATATACATATTGTGGAACAGATGTAACAGCAAATAGTTCTGTGCTTCTAAAATAGCCATGGTGGGCAGAAAATTGCTACATATTGACTTAGATGAGAAGTAGATTTATTTTTGTAGCAAGTTCATCAAGATATATGGATTATTCTCAGAGCAATAAGATGAGGAAGATACAATTAAAGAGGAAGCAATTCCAGGAGATGGGGGTCATTAAGACAAGAGCCGGAAGAGAAACTTCTAACTTCTCTAATGTGACCTTTGAATGACAAAACATAAGTTGACATGCACAGCAGCATGTGAATATCAACTTGTTAACTTTTTCTGTTCCTTTAGGTTTACAGAGCTCTTGGGTTAAACCAGTCGGAGATCGAGGAGTTCTTCTCTGGCCCAGCATTTCTTGCCTGGAACCGTATGGGAAACATGTTCCAGTTTGGAGGGCCTCTGCCGCAGTCCTGGCACGTGAACCAGCTCTACCTCCAAGTACTGAAACCTCCATGCTCGTCAATACAGTTTAAAGCCACTATGTGTAGGATCAGGACATTTCTGACTTGGGCATCACAGTGTAGGAATAAATGGGCTGAAAGCAGCATGTAGACTGCACTATTCATATTTTACAATAAACAAACCATCAGATTGAACAGTATTTTGAAATTGAAGTATAAACATCATTTACACTGTGACTGGAAGTTTTACAGGACTTGGAGTTCTTAAAGGTTAATTTCAGTTTATCACAACTTGGGTCTTATTTTTGTAGTTATTGAGGCATTTCCTATTGTTTATGATAACATTATAGTTGAAAAAGTAATACTTCTTGAAGCACATTGCTACAATTACAACAATTTCAGTGATCCAGATCATTTGGCTCAAATCAGTAATAAGAGCCGGCTTTCAGCTCCCAAACGTCTTTTCATTTAGTACAACTTCTGGCTTTTATAATTCCGCCAAAGTTGACAATATTTTGACCTATGGTTGGTATGTGTGCACATATATCACTATCAAATTATTCTATGTAATTATATAAAACCATATCATTTACCATCATCAGAATGCCATCATTTTACATTATGCTTGGTATAAAAACCTTAAGTAATGCAAGTACATTTACACATTTTTATTTATATTGAACTATGTTTTGTATGCTGGCAGCCGGTGCATTATAATGTTATTACCAAAGTGAAACATTCATGGGCTGGTTTGGAGCCAGTGCCTAATCTCAAACCTTCTTTGCCTTTCAAGAACCAAACCAACCATCTCTAAGTCAGGAAATCTGGTTCCAGCTTAGAACCAACACTGCTGGTCTAGAACCAAGAACTGCTTACAACAGGGTCTGGGTGCGCCTTGTGGCCTAACAGCTATGTATTAGCTGTTTAGCACATAGATATTAGGAACGTAACATTGAGCTAGCTAGCTTTTGGTCAGCTGCATTGCCCATTAAAGCATAGATACTAATTTCTCACATCAATATTACATTCATAACATTATTGGTAACTTTAATTACATACTAGGTTTGTAACACTGGTGTGATGTGCTCATAGAGCAGACTCATTCACAAATGATACATCATCACTACAAAAAAAGATCAACGCACCTGAAATGTTGCTAACAATTCCTCATTGTTAAGGCAGGAAGTGGTCTATAAACTGTGATGTCTGTTTTATAACAGACAGTTTGGGTCATAATTACACTGCTGTCTTTGCTTTCTATTGTAACTAAGAGATCATCTGTTTATTTGAATGAAATCCTGTCACAAGACATTTCCTTTCTTTTTGCAGTTTAAAATCTTGGAGCGAATGAGATCCTTTGGCATGGTTCCTGTGCTGCCAGCCTTCTCTGGGAACATTCCCAAGGGAATCCTCAGGTGACTCATGCTTGTTAATGTTTCAGGCTTTCTGAATGATACTGCTCTTTTCACAAGGTATCAGAGACTTAACATTGATGATTAGCGGCTTAGTTAGTAGCAACCTCAGTGTCTGAACTCAGAGTCACTCACAGGTGTGTCAAAAAAAATGTCTGGATTCCCACTCTCTTTAAGGAGAGCTCACAAATGGTCACATCTTTTATCGGAAGGCCTAGTATTGTCGCATTAAACCCCAGTTTTATTCCTCCTTTAATGATGCAGGGTTCATGATGAAGTGTCTCAGGTTCATTACAAGTCGGTAGTCAGTCTTTATCGGACACTTTAGCTGTTCTCACCACAGCTGATATTTCCACTGATGTCTCAGTAGAGCGGAGCTGCGGCGAACTGAAAATAGTTTACCACAGTTTTCCTCCAACTGTAACATTAATTTGGCTACAGCCTATATGTAACAGTTCAAATAAAGTCACATTTATTTAATTTTACAGAAAATGAATTTTCTCTAGTGTTCGCTACACATACAATTAACATTGCTGTGCATCGATTTCTCAACCACAACAATTGTAAATTTGATCATTAATAGGCTGTATATGCATGTAGATAATATATGACCATCTACAGCATTTCTACTGGCTTCTCTGAGAATTCTAATTTGTGCTTCACACAATCAAACACCCCAAACCAATAAAAAGAAAGGAACAAAAAGGAAAAAAAAGGAAAGTTGAAGCAAACAGGTAGACAGTGCAGAGACTGAAATGACTAAAATTGGTGTAATGTGTGCTCTCTTTCTGGTCGCAGTCAACACACGTGCAGCTGAGTTTTGAA
>NW_023339651.1:21365640-21369963 GCF_004916995.1 Morone saxatilis | reverse complement strand
AGGAAGACCAGAAAGTAGAGCATTACAGTAGTCAATCCCACGGGTGCGTTAGTGTCTCTGTTGGCTTGAGAGAAACGGTCCCACTCTGGCAATGTTTTTAAGATGATAAAATGCATTCTCAGTTATGTTTCTAATGTGATGATCAAAACTAAGATCTGAATCAAAGATAACTCCTACAGTTTTTCAAGGGTTAAATGCCTGTGCTTGTAGTTTCTCATTGAGTTGACCAAGACTTTAGTGTTTTCCTGACTGAGCTGTAGCAAGTTTTAGAAAGTTTTCTGCCAACCATTGCTTGCTATCTAAAGTACAGTTAAAAATGATTGGTTATCTGGATGTGACAATGTAAAGCTGTGTCGTCACCATAACTATGGAAATTGATGCTGTGCTTTCTAATAATGTTTCCAAGTGGCAGCATGGGTAGGACCTAAAATGTAACTTTTAAAGTTTATAGCCTTTAGATGAACATTTGTCTATGCTTACAAAAAGTTTCTATCGTTAAGATAAGATTTAAACTAACTAAAAACAGCACGAGCGGCCAACCAAACTGTGAGGTCTACCTAAAAGAATGGAGTGATCGGCTGCTATATCAAAGGCCACTGACAGTAGTGCTACTTTTGCATATAGAGGTAAATGTAACAAAACCTTTGAATTACAGAAGTGTTGCTTATATTTCAGGTTGTATCCAGACGCCAATGTAACCAGATTGAGGCCTTGGGCTCAATTCAACTGCAGCTTCTCATGCTCCTATATCTTAGACCCTCGGGACCCACTTTTCCTCCAAATCGGTTCCCTCTATCTGTCCCAGGTGGTGAAGCAGTTTGGTACAGATCACATCTACAACACTGACACCTTCAATGAGATGACTCCACCATCCTCTGACCCCGCCTACCTGTCTGCAGTTAGTCGCTCTGTCTTTGCCTCAATGACTGCAGGTGAGTTGTTACCCAGAATATCAGCATTCAGACAGGCATCGCCAAGTTTAGAAGTACAATAATCGCCCTAGTTTGATGACCCATGTATGACCTGTTGTCCCACTCTGTTACACAGACAGCCCCCCTCGAGCTCCCTGCTGATTTTCAGCCATTTTCGGGAACTGTGCCTTTCTTGTCTCTCATCCAAAACAAATTTTTCTTCCTAGTTGATCCTCAGGCAATTTGGCTGATGCAAGGCTGGCTGTTCTTCAGTGATGCAGTGTTCTGGAAGCCAGCCCAGATCCAGGCCCTACTACACGGAGTGCCCCTTGGAAGGATGATCGTGCTGGACTTGTTTGCAGAGACCGAGCCAATCTTCTCCTACACCGAGTCTTTCTATGGACAGCCCTTCATCTGGTGCATGCTGCAAAACTTTGGGGGAAACAGTGGATTCTTTGGGACTGTGGAGAGCATCAATTCAGGGCCTTTCAAAGCCTTACATTTCCCAAACTCCACCCTGGTGGGCATAGGCATGACACCTGAGGGCATTGAGCAGAATCCTGTGATGTTCGAGTTGATGAGCGAGCTGGCTTGGCGCAAGGAGCCGGTCAACTTGTCAAAGTGGGCGTCACTGTATGCAGCTCGCCGCTACGGCAGCACCCAAGAGAACCTGACCACTGCATGGAGGCTCCTGTTCACCAGCGTCTACAACTGCACAGTGCCACATTACCGAAACCACAACCACAGCCCACTGGTGCGTCGGCCTTCTTTTCGCATGAATACTGCGATTTGGTATGACCCTGCTGACTTGTGCGAAGCCTGGAAACTGATGATTGATGCGGCTCCATCTCTCATGTCCAAAGAGACCTTCCGATACGATCTTGTTGATGTGACTCGTCAGGTCCTACAAGTCTTGACAACATCCTTTTACCAGGATATTGCAGAAGCCTTCCAGAAACAAAAGCTACCAGAGCTGCTGACTGCAGGCGGGGTTCTGGTCTATGACCTCTTGCCTGAGCTTAATCGTTTGCTGAGTAGCGACCGCAACTTCCTGTTGGGGACATGGCTGGAGCAGGCCCGATCCTTAGCCATAGATGACAAGGAGGCAAAGCTCTATGATATGAACGCCAGAAACCAGCTCACTCTATGGGGTCCGAGTGGTGAGATCCTGGACTACGCCAGCAAAGAGTGGGGAGGCCTCATGGAGGACTACTACGCCCAGCGATGGGGCCTGTTTGTTCAAACCCTCGTAGAGTGTATGGACAGCGGACGACCATTCAAGCAGGACACCTTCAACCAGGCAGTTTTCCAGGTAGAAAAGGGATTCATCTACAACAACCGAAAATACCCGACCAAGCCTCAGGGAGACACGTACGAGATTGCCCACAGGATCTTCCTCAAGTACTACCCGCAGTCCTTGAAGAGACTATAGTGAGCAGAGACTACATTTTTGGAAAAACTCGTCTCAAGTCGCAGCAAGAAGAATGTCTTCCACCTCCAGTTTTCCGTGACTATCCCAAAACATTTTCATGTAGAAAATCCAACGGCCTGAATTTACAGGAACAATGTTTTTGCACTTTTAGTAAAATCAGTAATTAATAGTTATGCATCCTGTAGGGTTAGGAAAAAATGATTTTCACTTTACATTCACACTGATCAATATCCATTCTTGCCTTATTAAATAGGAGAAGGAAACACAATTAGGACATGTTAATGACTTACATAAGACTGTGAAGGTGTTGATTTTATGTAGAATTTCATGTGTACATCTCTTGGTACTGTTTTTGATTCAGCAGATCTTTTCAAGACCCAAGGACAACCTCGTTTTCTTTCAAGTAGGTATGTTTTCATTAGTGTATAATCACATGAAAATAAGAATTGTGTTTTTGTTACTTTAGAATGAGCTGTTTATATCTACAGAGGGAGCGGGTCCTCTTCTATGAGGTCTATATTGAAGCGCCATATTTTTACAGTAGCCCAGAAACCAAACACTCTAACTCATGCTCTAAATAGAGGCATTGTGGCATGTTGAACTGTTCCTTTACAGCTACTACACTATAACTGCAGATATCAGATGTGCATTGAAATGTTTGACTTCCTGGAAGCCTTTGCTATTTATGAGATGCCTTTTTCAGAAAAACACTATCATGCCTATGCGTTTAAAGTTAATCTGAGCACTGTCTTGTTCTGAGTAGAACAACTGACAGGACTGAGTGCTTCAGAGACATTACACCAAGTATCATCAGAACAAGTAGGCTAGTACCATAGTTACCAAACAATTTGGACGTCTTTGATCTTGCATAAAAATTCTCTTGCACATGCTTATGTGGGCAGTGAGATTGGACCATTACACAATAAGTTTCTGCAAAGGTTTTCTGAACGGAGGGATTTGTTTAATGCTGAGTAATTTCTCTGACAAATTGGCTCACGGTGCACCTTAGCAGATAATTGTACGTCTTGTTATTCCTAGATAGTTTTTCATTTTAAAAAATATATATTTTTATATGAAACTCGTAGATTTGAAATCCAACACTTTCTGAGAAAACATTGTGTATTTCACATTTGAGTCACATTTGTTTTGGATTACAGAAGTAATTTTTCTTTTTGGTAATTGTATGTTTAGTTAAGGACAATTAAAAAATTTTGGGAGGATAATTATTTTTAGTGTTTTAGCATCCACCACATGAGCACAGCTTACATTCATAATGTACCAACAAACATTCTCTGTTGCACAATATTGGTTTCTATATTGTATAAATGCTATTTTTGTATTTTGATGATTGGAACTGCTGTGATTCTTCAACTCAGGCACGTCATAAAAGTCTTAAGGCTATGTGACTAATACAGTGATTTCATTTTCCACCTCTGTTGTATGTGTGTTCATTGATGGTTATAAATCCATCCATCCTATTATTCTCTAAAAGGATAGGGCTGGAAACTATCCCAGCATGCTTTGGGTGTGAGTGAGGGTACACCAGGACAGGTCACCAGTGTGTCACAGAGCTGACACACCCAGACATACAACCTTTCACACTCCTAATTTAGAGTTTGCAATTTACTACATCCACACTACTACACTGCAAAAAACAAAAAAGTTTGTCTTTAAAACTGTCTTTAAATTGTTAAGCTTCAAGTCAGACTCTTAATTTCTGAAATGAACTAATAATAATGATAATTTATATATTAATTAATTTAGAATTTACTTTTATTTTAGAAAAACATTCATCTTCATTGTGCTGACCTTTCAGACACACATCATTGTTCCATTGACTCTCTGAGCAACAACCGCACGCAAGCACAAATGGCAAATAAAGTTCTTGAATCTTGAATTGAAACTAGACTATACGTGCCATAAGAAATGTCTGGAGGGGATCTTTAAATTAAGATAAAATGATCCTTTATGGAGGTTAAA
>NW_023339651.1:21347706-21365623 GCF_004916995.1 Morone saxatilis | reverse complement strand
TTTAAGCCCAAAGAACAGAGTTTTGGACAGTTGTTTAAAATCATAAAGCGCTGTGAGAAAGTAGTCTAGAGGGGCAGCTGCCAGTTTGGTGTCAGATTTTGTCAAATTTAGATTAAATAAAAAAATAATGTTACAAAACTTAAATCAACACATAATTAAATGATTGATGAGATTCACCCCTGGTAGTCAGATTACTTCTTAAATGAAACACAAAACAATTTAAAATACAAAAGAAACAGCAGCTCAGCAAACAGTTTGATTAATATTTTTATTGTTGAAAAAATAATAAGTATCAGGTTTGTAGTTGTAGAGGGACTTTCCTCTTAATGTACACTGATGATATTTTCTGTTCTGCTTCAGGCTCATTTGTAAGACATTAAATCCAGTATCAAACACTCTTCAAAATCCACAATGAGGAGTTTAAGAGCTCAGTTTCCATTACAGGGCTCAAGAGGGGCGGACCAGGTCCAGTTCCTCACTAAACTCCACATGTTGGACTTAAGTTGGATATCTTTGTCCGCATAGAAATCCAACAGTGGAAGAGAAGCTGAACCAGACCTGGTCGGCTTTCAGTCCTTCAACAGGTTTTGTTTTCATGATGGCAGCCCGACAACACCACGCCACAAACATTCAAACTGCTCAGCTTGTACACCACCTCAACAGCATTCCAGTCAGCATCACTGTACGTTTACACCTCAAAGTTTCCATCACACAAAGACACTTAAGTGAAGCAAAAGTTCTCACCCAGAAGAAAGGTTGGAGGATATCACAACCAATCAGAAGCAGAGATAATATGTTCTGTGTGGACTTTTTCTTCTCCTAATGCTGCCTTTTTGTCAACGGTACAGATATTCTAAAAACACAGCTTTGAACTGGTGAATACAGCTTAGGTTAGTGAAGATCTCTGATAGATGTAGTGAAAGATATGATTTATTGTGTGAGCTTGTTTGAACTGTTGAGATGGTTCTTCCCATATGACAAATGCAGCATTAGGAGCTTTAGAATGAAGCCAAAGGAAAGTCAAAGGTTTTCAGTTGTAGTCCTATCTGAAAGCAAAGGATTCTGATTGGCTGAGAAGATGCAAGTGGACCATTATGACCTCCTCCCTGTTCTTCCTAGACCCCATTGACGAAACACACGGTTGGTTTTGAATGTTTTACCCCATTTACTCTGATTACTGCTGTCCATTTTTCAAAGCATCCCATCAGGTTTTAGACTGATCCATGAAAATTGCAGTTACTCTGAATGTGCTGCAGCATTTACAGTAGTTTCTCCTTTGTGTCTCTTTTAAAGGTAGTTAATAGCGATAATGTGATAAAATCACAATTAAATGAAAAACTTTTGGAAATGGAGTATTTAACCCTGTATTACTCCAACTCAAAAGTAAAGAAATATTTAAATAACTTCAGCAAATCTCTGCAAGATGATTTTCAAAATGTTTTGAAATAAAGTAAGGATATCAATCTAAAAACGTACACTGTAAAAATAAAATCCCTCCAAATGAGTAACTTGTAGTTTAAAGCCACAACGTTTAATTTTCACTTTGGTATATTTACTCTAACCGACTGGGAATATGCAATTTCTAATTGGGCTTAATTTCCAATCGACCCTTCAGAAGCCCCGCCCCCTTTTTGCTCTGTGCTCCAATAATAGAGCAACGAGCAATCCTCGGTCAGTGTCCTCCTTTCCTGTACTTAGATATGCTATGCTGAAAAGATGACCACATTTAAAAAAATACATAGTTTGCTAATATTAGCAAAATGCTTGCTAGCTAACTAGCTAGCTAATCTCTATAAAATCATTGGCTAGCTAGTTAAATAGCTAGTTGGCTAGTGTGTTCTACAATAGCTAACTAACATTATTAATTAACTAATAATGAGATTTTGCAGTGTACAGCATGCTTTGAAAATGGCTGGCAGTAATGTACACGATTAGTGAGTCGAAAACATATCACACCATCATATAGTCCTTCTATGGAGAGTGACTGGTTGGGTATTTTGTTCAAAGGAGAAACAAATCTGTAAAACAGGAGTCATAAATGGGCCATTCCATTACTTTGCAAATAAAAACAAAAGATAAACAAAGTTACAGCTAACACCCTGTTAAAGTCCTGGAGTTAGAGAACAGAAATCCTGTTCCTGGCCATGAGAGCAAATGAAATGTAAACAGATGAATGGAGCACATAAAGAGAGCGACATACAGCCAGAGCCAACAGATTCACTTTGACTGTCTCATCTAATCTAACATTTTGCATCCGAATCATCAGAAAAAGAGAAGCATAAGAACCACAGCTGAACATCTGCTCATGTTTTATATTCATGAGTCAGTCTGGCCCAGTCAGTGTGGTCCATTCTATTCAGATATTCAGTAAATGTTCTACAACTAGACTCTAGGTATCACCAGAAATTGTGTCACATCAGTTTCCAGTATGGATAAAGGTGCATCCAGACATTATACTGAGACATTTAGAGGCAGAGCAGGTGGGCAGTGTCACTCTTCACAAGATGAACGGACAGAAAATCTTCCTGACAGTCCAATCATCCACATTTTACACATTCTAGTTCCATTTGGGTTCAAATATTACATTTAAAGTGACAAGGTGGTTGGGGAGTGTGGGACAGGTCTGTGTTGTTGCAGTTCCAACAGGCTGCAGTAGAGGCCGGTAAAGGTCTAAATGACCACATTAGTATGCATGTTTTAACTCATTCATTACAAATTGCATATACTTTGAATTTTATCTTATGCTCTCTAGACAGCAATTGGTGTCTGTCCACTTCACTGTAATAAGCAACTCAAATAAGCATAGGCCTAAGAGTTTAACTATAATTAATTAATACATGTATAATTTACAAAAAGTTATAATCAATTGATTCACATTAAAATGTTGCATAATAAAATTCCAATTAAAAAGTAGTTTTAATCACAGAATGAATCAATCTATATACTTATCTTTAATTGTCTTTAATTGATTTAATTGTTCTGTTCCCTTGTGTGTCTGCCTACCATATTACATTTCACCATGTTTCCTGGTGTAACATTTACACTTCTCATTTCATCAGTGTTTTATACACACATGGGCAGTGTGGCACCTTGCATAGCAGCCGTCTGCCATCAGTGTATGAATGTCAAGTCCATATGATAGGCAGAAAAATAAATAAATAGAAAAACAATACAAATTTAAGTCTTTACAATTAATTTTGCAATTTAATTTTAAATTTTAAAAGCAACAGAATAAGGTAACAAAATGACTGGCAATTCTAATAACCTTTGATTATACATTACACTTTTACTCATACTGTATGATTTAAATGCAAATGTAATTCATCTGTTTGATTGAGTTTTTTTAATTGATTATTTTACCAATTCATATAATTCCAAGGCATACACTGTAAATTGTAATTGACCCTTTTTAAGTCCCGCCTCTTTTTGCTCAGTCCTTCAATATCAGGGCAGCAAGCCTTGGTCACCTTTCTCCTTTCCTGTACTTAGATATGTGATGTGCTAGGCTAATCTATGTTGAAAAGATAAAAGAAACCTAACGCAAGACTAGCTAGCTAATCTACATCAATCATTAGCTACATAGTTAGGTGGCTGGTTAGCGTTCGCTGCAGAGTAAAATGCTAGTTAACTAATCTGCATTAATCGTTAGCTAGCTTGTTATCTGATATGTTTGCAAAATTTTTCTAACATAAACTAACGTAACTCAACCCAACCATCTTCAAAATGTGATTTTCAACACAGCATATAGCATATCTAAGTACAGGAAAGGAGAAAGTTGACAGAACATCCGGCCGGGGCTTAGGAAGGGTTAATTATTCAGATGGCACACTCCAGGTTTCAGTGTGGACATGTTGTCTGCTTTTATGTTTGATGTTACTGTTGTTGTAATCCAGTGATTCAGATTTTTGATTAGAAGATTGTTAAAGGCAGACACAATGTAGGAAATCAATGGAAAAACATGTAGAAAACATATTCAGCAATCTAAAACACTCTGCTCTGCCTCAGTTGATTGGCTGTAATGTAAAGAAGGAATCATGTAATTTAATAAATGAGATACACATGCAATAACCTGTCAGTGGTCCAACAGGGAAAAATTTAAATAGACTGATAATATTTGTAAAATTCAGTATAAGGGAACATAGTGAATGTGCTGTTTGTAAATGTTGTCACCTACACTGAAATCAAATGTCTCAGTAACATTGAAGGGAGTTTAGGTCAAAAGTTGCATCACTGTGAGTCAATTATTAAACCAATGCCATCAACAATGCCCTGTATACAAATGCATGATATGGTTTCTGTTAGTTAGCCATGACACAACAGGAGGAGATTCACAAAGCTGCCGGAATGATCAATAATCAATATTCAAAACACAGAGACATGGAGACATCAACAGAAAATAAGGCAGTGATAAAAAAAAAAAAAAAACTCAATTCTCTAACCCCTGTAAACATCCTTTAAAAGACGACTTAACTTTCACGTTGATTATTTCAAACAAAGGATCAAGTTTATTAAAACAAAACAATGTTATAGAAAATATTATATTCCAATAGTTCACGGTCTCTTTCTGTTCAGATTAAAATACATCTAATCGAGTTAATTTACAAAAGATCAGGATCTTCTTATTGTTCATTATATTCATATATTACACGCTACATAAACTAAAGAGGCCTCTGCATATTATTGGTTAAAGTGGGCTTGTGGCGTACTGGAGATTAAACATCACATTTTAAAGCAGCTCCAGTGTTAGTGTAGAGAGCAAACCTGTACAGACACCTTAAGACCAGACAGTGGTATGAAAACAGCTGCTTAGAATTTAAAGATGATAAAACAATTTACCGCAAATGACCCTAAAAACACACAGTCAACTAACTTGAGCTGACTTATTAAATCATTCAAATGTCTTATTTGTCCTAGTGTGACAAAGACACATTTGCTGTCATCACACTGGAAAGTAGGGTTGGATATAGGACTGACTGCATCTGAATTTTAACCAAATTTACTTCACATCTGTAGTGGCGTCTCTCTGTTGGTGATGAGACGATATACAGTATTATTAATGAAAAACTCTCTGCTAAGTTTATCGTGGTGCATTTGTAAAGATTCTAACAAGTGATTTGAAAAAGCTGTCTAGCTCGGCAACATATTGATTATTTATTGATTTGGTTTATGATTTTACTAGCGTTTTGCTAACATTAGCTGATGGAACTAGCTAGCCTACAATTAATGCTTTAGCTAGTTCGATTTACACATCAAATACATTTTTAACAAAGATGGTTTCTGCCATTGTAGGTAGTTCAAGATGTCAGTGGCCATATCCAAGATATTTTAGCGTAATTTTTGTACAGAGGAAGTGGAGATCTTTTATATGTCGATGAGTGAAACACTAGCTAATTAGCTAGCTAGCTAGCTCATTTTGCTAACATTAGCAGATTTAAGATGTGACCACATGTCGCTTTTATCTTTTGACCATCTTCAAAATGTGGTTGTCTTTTCAACATAGATTAGCCAAGCACATAGCATATCCGAGTACAGGAAAGAAGGAAGTTGACTGAGGTTCTTACTGGAGGTTCTGAGGCTTGGTCTGCTATTGGAAGAAGGGGCAGGGCTTAGGAAGGGTCTATTTGTTTTCTGGACATAAGGAGATAATGAAGTCATGATTGCAATTTAACACTTCCGTATCTCGAGACGAGACAAAAAATGTGTTGCAGTGTGTTTCAATTGGAAGCTTTGGTCTTTATACAGTTTCACTAAACCTTTGACATAATACATTAGAATTATCCAATGTATACAGAATAGCTGCAGCTTTATCAGCCTAAAAACCCATGTCAGCCAACCCTAGCAAATATGACTTGTCTCCAACTGAGATTACTATAAAAAGGACTTGCTGATTTCTGTTTTACTATCAACCAGTACTGATGAGTACATTTCTGCTCATCTGCACCAAGCAAAAATGACCCCCCTTCCACCCCCCTAAAAAACCCAACAACATAAAATAAAACATGAAATCATTCAGTCGCTGTCTTTCTTTCTTAAGCATTGTCACTCTCTGGTGAGTCTGTCAGCGAGTCCATTAAAGCAGCATGATTCAAATATATTTTTACTACAATCTTAAAATCCATAGGGAAGTTATATCATATAAATATAATCATAGACGTCATGGGTCATATAGTATGTCGCCTCTGTCAAATTACAAGGAAATAAAACTCTTTTAAACAATCATCTCTTCGGAGTTTGGGGGAGTGGTTGATGTTCCTATTCTTGTCTAATTATAAATCAATTAATTACAATAAAATAACTTAAAATGATAGAATAACTCATGTCTAATGCTAGAGCAATGGCACTGAAGCCCCACCCACTCATGAGGAAAGAACTACCTTTTGATATAAGTAAAGTTTTCTAAAAGAAAAAACTGGAAGTACAAGGAATGGCAGCAATATATCAGCAACAATATAATCTCGTTCCTAAAACTAGGGCAGAAAAGGGGGAGGGGGGCACCAAATAACCAGGATAAACACAACAGAGAGCACGGGCTTCAGAAAGGAGAGGTGATTTGGCAGCCCAACATGTACAACAATTAAAGCAGCCATGGCATAAGATAACACAACATGTAAGGTTATTGTAAGGTTAAGCACTCATGACTCAAGATGAACATTGATGAGATAAGGTCAATCATGAGATAAGATACACATTGACTATATAAAACAACCAGACAGCATGAGGATTATCTTGCTGAGAGGAGAATAGTAGTAATAATAAGCATTTTTTCTTACAGTAAATTTACCTGAGTTAGATACCTGTAGACAGTGGTTAAACAAAAAAAATGACGACCCGACTTAAACCTCAACACTCTGCAGACTTATTGTTTTTTACCCAATGCCCACAGTTTAACCCTCAAGAGGCCATCCTGAATCCTAACTGAACTGTTGGTTTCAAGGGAGCCCAATGAATTCTGTTTCTCAGCCCTGGCTTGTTTGTAATTTGACAGCGTTCATGTAAACCTAAATGAACCACATCCAGTTAAAGGGGTCAGTCTTTCTGGAGAAACATAGTTGATTGCTGAGCCTCATTCCCAGGTCGTCATATACCGTCGCTTTGGGTTAAGGTAAATGGAAACAAACAGGCGGTGTTCTGTTCCCAGGTTATCAAAGCGTGGGTATTTGACGACCTGGAAGTGAGACTAAACAACACGACGCTGTGAATGAGCATTAGCTAGATGCAGAGGATAAAATGAATTTAATTGTGCTATGTCTAACAGTTTAGGTTTTTAGGCAGACGGCATAGTCCAATAGCAAAATAGTGCTAGCTCTGGGCTGGTGCTAGCTCCTGTTCAGAGTTGGTTCAACTTGTGAACCTTGTAAGAACCAGTTTGCTTTTCCATAGGCTAGAGTGGCACACACACTCACACACACACACACCTACGAGAGGCGCAGACTATCACTCGTCAAACCTCGTCTTCGGGTGGACTTGAGTTGGAACGTTCTTGGCCAAAATTAAATATCATACGGTCCCCAATACTCATCACGTGCAGTGAGTACTTTTATACGCCCAAAACTTTTGTTTTTTAGATATATACACGGCTCAGCTAGTATGTACGTGCATATACCCTATACTATACTACATAGGGCATGCTAGTCGGAGATATACGCGCTAGTACATACCGAGCTATACTAGCAGGGCTCACGCCCATCACCTGAGTGCCAGGGCGTATGATAATACGCTCCCAACTATATACGCGTCAGTCATACAAGCTCCGAATCACGCTACATTTTAGGTTCATTTAGTGAATTGCGTGACTGAAAAATCATGGTACTGTATTACATTGATGCTCAACTTTCTCAGACCAGATCTCTGGTGGTCGACTACTTCCTATCACCTTTGATGTATATTATATTGCCTGGCCCACCCTTAATTTAAGGTGTAACAATATACAATTTTAACAGAAAGCCAGCAGCTAATTTCAGTGGCCATGGCATAAAATGATGTTGGTCGAACTCTTTTCTATGACTCAGATGGACTAAAGGTGAAGTCAAGTGAAGACTTTACTGAGCATCAGTAAATGCAGCTGAAGATGTTGTGTTTAAGTACGGGGTCGTAATGCCTTCATGGATTGATTAGTGCATGTAGTGCTGCTGATCACAGGGAAAACACAGCTTTCAGCCTCTACTACCTCCACTTTGCTCTCACACACACACAACACCACACAGAAACACCACACACAACAACCATACACACGACTGACCATCACAATCAGGTGAGATGATGATGATGCTGTTTTAATATTCACTTCTTTGATTCTTCCCTCTCTCCTCGGAAGGTTTCTATCTTTTGAGAAGAAAGAAGGGGTTGACGGGGCGAGACAGTGGTTTACTGAGCAGGTCAGGAGATACAGAGAAGGTAGGGAGGAGGGAGAGCTCTAGACGGCCTCACAGAGGATCTGCTTCAGCACTGTCAGCAGGTGCTTGAGACCATAGATGTAGCCGTGATCGTGGCTCTCGCTCGGGAAAACATGGGCAAAGTCGATCATCCTGACCTCCACCTCTGTGTCTCCTCTGCTCCCCTCCGTTGCGTCACCCCCTTGTCCTTTCAGCTCCTCCTCCTCCTCTCTCCTCCTCCCCCTGCCCTCCCGCTCTCCATCCTCGTCCTTCCCTTCCAGTTGTGATTTGTTTCCGTTTCCATTCGGCGGTTGCTGCGGCTCACCTGTCCGTTTCCACGCAGAGTTGTCTTCTTCACACAGGGCTGAGAGGTTATCTCCAGAAACCGAGCTCACTGTCGTCTCCACAGCATTGCCGTCTTCACTGTTGCCATGGAGAAGACCCTTGGCACAGTGGTGGTGGCCACCTTTTGTGTGGTTGGTGTAAATGGTGGCCAGGCTGTAGTCCCAGGGCACGGACACCTGAATATTGTTGTTGTTGTACTCTGCCACTTCCTCTTCTTGCCCCGCCCCTTCCTGCCTTGCTTTCCCCTCCCCACCACGGCTGCTGTCACTCGGCGATGACAATGTGGCAGTTTTCCCCGTGGTTGGGCCGATTGAAGGGGTGCTAAAAGGGGAAGAAAGGGAAGAGGAAGAGGATGGCAGGCCCTCGTAGACAAAGAGAAGGGAGCTGGCGTAGAAGGTCAGCTGGTGCTGGGACTCAAACCAGCGGAGGATACGCTGCACTCTGCAGATGCTGGCCGACACGGCATCCTTCCTCAGACTAACACCGTTATGGAAGAATTTAGCCAGGCCTGGAGGAGAGGAGAGGAGAGTTTCAAATCACAGTGTCTGATTGACCCTTCATAAGCCCCACCCCTTTTTGCTCCAATAACAGTTGAGCAAGTGAGCACAGAGCAAAATGGGGCGGGGCTTAGGAAAGGTCAATTGGCTGATCCTCCCTCAGCATACATTTGATTAAGCACATAATGACTTGAGAGTTACTCTAAAAGAGTCCTCCTGTGCTTCACTGCCAGTGACTGGTAAGTCACAATGTTCGTAATGCAAACACACACCAACACACACATACCATCTTTAATGGTGTCCTTAACCAGTCCCCTCCCATAGTGCTGGTCGTACGAATCAAACGTGTCACTGCACAGCTTGTACACCTGAAATTTAAGAAAATACATTATGTTAAGAGTGTGTTTGCAGTATTTGTGTTGGACCTTGCCCCTTAAAACACACAATATGCTAATACATACACACGTGTCAGAATTTGCTCATTGCTCAACAAAGACAGCAAATAACTCAGCTCTTATTGTTCCGACCAACCCTCATACATAATATAATTAATAGAATTTACAACACCTCATGCTGAAGAAAAGCCAATGCACATCATTCCTTCTGCTGCCGCTTTATTCTCTGTTATTGTGTTCATCTGTCAAAAGTCACAACTCACAGCACAATGGCAACAGAGGAATGGCTTTGACTGAAATGCTGGCTGTCTCTTTCACACTGATCAAACACTCCATCTAGTGGTCCACAGCGACACTCACACCTTCCTGCTGCCTGCTGAGCCATATCAGGACAGTTACTGACAGTTAGCTGGACCAACACATTTTAGATTTATAATTAAAGAATGTTGATACAATTGTAATTTTACATGAGAACATGCAGATTATTGAGAATGATCTGTGAATGTGAATGTCAGAAAGGGGCAAAGGGCTTATGTGTGTATTTTTCTTCTTGCTGTTCTTTCTCTCCAAAAGAACTCTCTGAACTCTCTGGTCCAACTCTCTGATATGTACTTGAGCAGGATCAGGGGCTTTGTAGTTTTACATGTACAGCAGGAAGGTTTTCTCAGAACTACCCATTATCATCTCTTTATCTTTTCCTTTTAGTTTCTCTCCAACTCTCTCCTCCCTCACTATCATTCCTCCATCAGGAAGATCATTACCACTAATTAGCCTCCTCTTCATCTAAACAAACACACAGCAGAGATTAGTATGGGATTTTTTTCACAGCTCAGTGCCAGGCACATCCTGTTTTAAGCTCCCTGTCCTAAGGTACATCTACTGAGTTCTTTCTAAATTACACGTTCAACACACCTCTGGGCCCCTTTTTACAAACTCATACCGTGCTGGCAACATAATTCAAATCCACAACATTGAAAAACATTAATATCAATTAAATCTACTATAGCCTAAACTTTTAAAGACTACAAATAACTCGATTTTATAATCATCACATTTTTGGAAAACATGAATCAAATTTGAGTCCAAAAAATGTACAGCAGTACATTACATTGTAACTAGTGCTGTGTATTGGCAAGAATCTGACGATACAATACATATCACGATACGGGGGTTACAATTCAATATACTGTGATATCGTAAAGCAGTAAGCAAGATCATATATGTTGATTAGGAAAAAATCTAACTTTAGAAAAACTGCCATGGTATAAAGAACACACACATATGTAGTTATTTATGCAACCAGAAAAGTGTGATCTGTATTTGTATCTATCACAGTCTCTATAACAGCTAACATCATAGCCCTCAGTATTAAAAGATTCATGTAAATTCAGTATACCTTCCTGCAGGAAAATGTTGCAGCCTATAGTACAGTAGCACAGATCAAACACTAAGTTCACCTACACATACGTTAACCTCTACCAATCACTACCAGTCACCGTTCTACAGAGATCACATGAGCAAACATCCACAACCCTTAGTTAGTTTATGACCCGTTTACAAAGGGTGGAGACATGCCGCCATAAAGCTGATGTCCCATCAGTAACAGACAAACACCATCAGGCCTTTCAGGACCAACCATCAATCAATGGGCTATTTCTTCCTGTACACAGAGACTGGCAGTTAGGAGTATATCACTTATTTTCTCAAAACACACATCATGACTGCATAGTTATCAAATTGTCAATCTGAAAATAAAAATGCTAGGTCCATTGGTCCATTTCACAATCAGGTCCATTATAAAGAGCCTTGGTGTTGATTCTTCAGATGCTAATAAGTTGAGGGGTAGTTGCTGATTTCAACTTCCTCGCTTCACCCTTCAACTTAAATCACAAAGTAGAAAGTATGTTGGTTGCAACATGGCAGCCTCCATGGAAGGTGACTTTAATTATGGCACCAAAGTCACATGAGTATCTGAGGTCGAAAGACGGATACATTGCTTTTTTTGAGTAAAGACCTAAACACTGATCATAGGGGTGGAATAAAAATATTTATCACACGTTCTGACAATTGGCCAACTTCAAGTTTATATTTAACCTTTTTTATTTCTTTTAATTTGTTAAGTCCAGTACATTTGATTTATACAGCACAGTATCTCAGTATTTTTTCTTGTTGCTACAGTGTGCTGTAAAAAACACTGATCTCTGACTGGAGGGGGAATATGTATTGTCTTATTATACTGGCAAGCTAGGTTGAAAATGAAAAAAAAAAAATGACAATAACATCAAATGAAACAACATGCTTGTTGCATATAAAAAGTTGGACATTTTAAATGTTAATTCAGCTCATTGGGTGTTTTCTGTTTGTTTCATGCTGTGGGCAGGAAAACCCAAACTAGTACACTTACTGATGATGACAGTGGGCTGTAATGGAAACTGATCAAAGCGATACAAGCTTTTGCTATTTGACTCTCTTCCTTTCCGACAGATAAGAAGTTCTCTATCTCTGTCATCTGTCTGTCTCAGCCATGTGGAAAAACTAATGAGAGACTGTCCTGATGTGTGTTTACTGTTCAGCCTGAGCTCAGGGTTAGGTGTATTCAAACACATGAGAGGGTACTGTTCAGCTTAGTCAACAACCTGAACCCTTTTCACATCCACATGAGTTAAACATTGACATTTTTCCAGTTGTTCGTCGGTATTTCATGTTGATCATCACTGTGTGAATGAAAGGTGTGATCAATTACTTCTGTTATCCTGTTACTAAGGGTGGGGTGTTTGGACAAAAAGTGTACAAGTATCGCATGTACTAACTTGATATCTGTTATTTCCAAAAGTAGTCAGGTTATCAGACATAAGTGATGAATTGTCTCCGTTATGAAGATTTGTCTTCTTTTTAATTTAAATTAAGTTTCCAAGAATATCAGGCTTTGAAATCTCTACTTTGATTTACAACTTTTCAAATGTAGCTTTTCTGTTATTCCTGTCTTGTTTGTAATTATTTTGTAAAGGTACATCAATTAATAAAGTTTGGGAAATAAAACTTCTGTGCAACAAGAGAAAAAAAAAAATCGGATATACATTTTTTCCACGACTGTACAACCGGTCAAACTCACCCTCATGCCGAGGACCAGGAAGCCTATCTCCTCCATCAGTGGGTATTTCTTGATCTGTTGCTCCCGTTTCTCCTGCGAGGCGAACGGATCGTAGCTCCGCTGGCCCAGCTTCACGTCCATGATGCACGGCTTGACAAAGCGCCGGGTCACATCCTCCAGCTTCAGATATAAGTCTGAGGCAGTGGCATAGTATTACTAGCCTGTTTACATGAGGCTGACGTTGGCTTTTCATACAGTCAGTACTGATCATAACATGTTTCTGATGTGATGGAGGTTCTTCCTCGACTTCATGTCTTGTCTGGTTTTTCAACATCAGATGACTGACAAATTGTAAACAGTTTACCAATACTTGCAGTAAAAACCTTATTCATGTCAAATTAATATAATGTGACATTTATAAGAATAAGAAGAATCATTTAGCTGAAATAACAGTAGCTCATAGTATTTGGCTTATAGAGCTGAAATTTCACCAAAAGTGCTGGAGGAATGTGTTTTTTACAAAAGGCAACAGAGTTTATTTTCTGCAATCCAACAATCCAAAGGAAAAATGTATCATTCAATTATTGACATTTTTTTAAAATAAATAACATCAGTATCAGCTTCAAAATCCAGTATCGGCCAGGCTTTAATTACCAGCCTATCATTAATAAAAACTGCCAGTTCACCTAACCTGCATGTATTGTTGGATTTAGATAGAGAGAAAGGGACACACACACACACACCAGTCTCTTACCATTGGGGCTGTCAGGAGAGGACCATGCACCATAGTACTTGGGCAGATGGTTCTGGAGCTCCAAAAGGCATGGATCACAGCAGTCCTCTGCATACACCTAGGACACACATACACACACATCACCACCATCATACTATACTGCGCATATATAGTGACTACCACACTATATATTTAGAGTAGGGGTGCAGCTAAAGATTATTTCCATTATGGTTTAATTTGGTGGGTACTGTTTGGCTTACTCAATTAAAGGTGGGGTATGTGATTTTAGGTATGTGATTCTAGCAAATATCTCAGCAGCAATTTTTGCTTGCAGTTTGCAAACCCACAGCATAGCTAACGTTAGTTACATTACTTGCTGTGTAGTTTGTTTGCACTATATTGAGGTAATTGTTTCAAATCAAATGTTGGAATATACTGAAATATCCACCACCAGTTCCCATCATCCTAGGTGACAGGCAAAGTGCTTGTTTTCTCTGACAAACAGTCCAATACCCAAAATATATTACATTTAGAGTGATTATCTATTTGAATCACTGAACAAAAGACTGTCTGGAACCAGGCTTCATTCTTCTCACATCTGGTTAGTTTTCTGTTGATTGACTAATCAACGAATCAACTTAATATTTAATCACTAATACAGGGTATATGCAGTATTAAAACAATGTAATTATTCTTTTTTCCACTCTGATGATCCAATTCTGATGAACAATTGGATTTTATTAGCGATAATTATTGCATTTTAACAGCAGCCCTATGTTGTTAAATATGTAATATGTGTAATAAAACGTAAAATATTTAACTTACTGATGTTTTGGACCAGCTCAATAATATTTTAGACTACCAGCTGTTTGCAGGTGCCAGCGCAGTGTGAGATGTGTGCGTTGTTGGGATTAGGTTTGATTGGTTTTGTCAAGAGACGCGATGCCATGACTCACTGCTGTTTGTATGAGAGTTGCTGAGTCTGACAGTGCTGCTAAGCTCTAAAGCAAACACTGAAGCAGCAGATACACGCAGGATTACACAGACCTATGTGGAATGTCTGATATTTTATAATGATCATTAAGGATTTATATCCATCCATCCATCAATCAAGTATTGACAGTGTGGTAACTGAAGAACAAGTCATGTGAGTCACAATAGAGGTAAATGCTCATAAAATCATATACAGCTCAGAGTGAGAGAGCTGATCTGATGGAAAAGGGGTCCTCCTGGTCCACATGTCTCTTCCCAATAGTTCCCCTTTGGAGCTACATTTGCAGTGTTTTTGAACAACTCATTTTACCTCTGCTTACCATCTTGAGATAACATTTTAGCTCCTAACTAATAAAACTATTTGCCTACCATCACTATATTGCCTGCCTAAGTAAAGACTCTGTAGCCAAACTCTGTGGCAAATGTCCATACTATTTATTGTTTTGGTAGAGTGGTTTAATTTATGTTTTGTTTATCAAGGAATTTTTTATTTTTTTTCCCCCCACACATCAAGAATTAAAAGTTCATTGCCCTTTAAAAGGGTGAACTTGCATTATTATGCTTATCATTATATCAGTGGCATAAAATGGCAATATTAATATTGTTTAGAGCACTTATTTCTGTGGCACTACATCATCCAAGACAAATAGCTATTGTGACAGGCCTAGTATTAGATTATATTTAAAGTTAATCATTTCATTGGAAAGGACAGATTTGTTTGAAGAGCTGGATTTTTCACACATTTGTATTATTATGATCTGATTTATTCAAGTACAACTGTGTCCCCCTTCTGTATGTAACTGTGTGAGAATAGTAGATTTATGAATGCAGAGGCATTACCATGCTGTAAAACTGCATCTCTCGTGGACCTCTGGGTGGAGGTTGAAGCTGCTTCAGGACTGTTCCATCTGGATGCTGCAAAATACCTACGACCAACACAAAGACAGCACTGAAAACCAAAGCAACGTTTAGCAAAGTTTAGTAAGGATATTGGTGCTTGACTCAGTAAAGAATAATAAGAAACAGCTGACAAAAGGACCCAGTCAGATAACTTCAACCCTTGTTTTAGCATATCAGTGCTGAAGTACAGTAAAATGATGATGAATGACACCGCAATGTTCATCACAGTTCATTCTGAAGTAAATCACTGTAAATGGCAAACATATTCATCTTTTAGCCACGAACAGCTCACTGTGTTCAGTATCTTCAACACTGAGGTTAATGTTAAAGAGTGAATCATAAACTCTGACTTCAGCAAACACACCCACCTTAGTCAGTAGCAATAAAATACAAGTAAAGAGTAAAGAGAGATGACGTGGGAGGACAAAAAAGCACTGGTGGAAAGACATGATAAGACACAAAGAAGAATCTGTCTTGTGCTGCTGAGAGGAAAATAATTAGACAGAGGGAGCAGCAAGAGGGACTTTTCCCTTAGTATAGATAGGACCATAAATCTTTATGAGCCGTCAATGACAAACTCAACTGTCATTACCGTACACATTTACGTTTACAGCGTCTGGCAAACATGAACCTTTGTTCACAAATTCAACCTGATATTGACATCAGACAGGAAAAGGGACATGGAATCTGATACTGTTCGAAAAAAATCTAGGAATCTGTATTTATCATAATATCTCAGAGCAGAAAAAATTGTTCTCACTGATCCAAAATTCTCAGTCACACATTATTTGGTTCTACTTTCAGGACTAGGAGTGGCATTTTATCAATCTTCCTAACTTAGGACAGGATTCCTGTCTCTGCGAACATGTAGGATAGCTCCAGAGCAGCTGTTAACTGTCTGGAGTTGCCAGGTGTTTCAGTGGAATGGATGGATGATGGTGTGTTCTTTTAGGCTCAGGTAAGATGACCAAATACAAACCAGAATGGCCAGTTAGACTATATAGGGCAGGATTTTACAACTCTGGAAAGTTATTAGGCCAGATGACATTGCATTTTGCTGCAGTAAAAGACGAGCAAGGTTCAACAACTCTGTGTTATTTGCTGGATCACTCTGCTATGTGGAATGTCTATTTTATAATAACATAATTATTTTATAATAATATTTTCATAATGCTTTAAACGAGCTCGCTATGGCAGAGGTTGCCATAGCATTACTCAAAAAAACTCCCTGGTAGCCATTACGTGTAAATACCTGTGTTGTGTTTGAATTTTCATGCTGTGTTTAAATGTCTATCCTGTGGTAATGATGTGTCCATATGTTTATGTACAGACTGTGGCAACACATTTCCTGAAAATGACAATAAAGAACCTATCTATACTTCTTAAAGGGAGCTTGGTGCAGGGAGCTTTTAGTTGAATTCAAACTGCTAATATGTAAAATTTGTAACGTTTTGTCACCACTACAGAAAGACTAAGTAACTACTAAAGTATGACAAGGTTGCATCACATTGGCTGCTGTTATTAGTTTGATTAATGCTTTGATAATGTGATGCTGGCTGATTATCCTCAGTTTCTAATTTCAGTATGCTGTAAATGGTTGCCCTTTCTGTAAAGTTTTTCGAGGACTTTCCTAATTAAACATGATGTGCTTGTTATTAATGGTGTTATTAAGGATTCCTGATGAAAAGTAGTTTAGAGACCACAACGACTTCAACAACGATTCCAAGACTGAAAGTTGTGTAGCGTGAACAGTACAAAGATCACAGTACAAAGATAAAGTCATGTAGTGTGACCAAGGCTTTAGTTACAGCTCATGTATCCTTCACTGTTTTGTGTTGTATTAAATTTGGAATGAAGTAAAATTTTGAGTAGGACTCCCAGTCTGTTTCCAGTGTAGACAGAAAGATGCAGCGAGGAAAAGATAAGTGTGCCGTTACGTCATCACATGCTGCTGACGACAGCTGATTCCAGATGGACTGAATGAACCTGCAGTGGAAGGATTAGTCTGCTCTCTGGCTCATTTCTAGATTCTTCTAAGAACACACACCGAAATACTAATCAATATAAAAAAATCACCTGCAGCTTCAGTGCTCCGCCTGTGTCTACACAGGATGCGTTCAGGCACAGTAGGCACAATCACTGTAGTTACGCACTTGAAAACAGAAGAAAATAGTCTTGAAGCATAAAAATATGCATTTAATGGGAATAAAATAGGAGTGTTTTGTGGAAGTTGTGCTACAGTTTGTGAAGCATTAGTGACTTTTATGTTTACATGGTTAACTGATTTTCCAGCTGCTCCAGATGTTTCCTAGCAACCGCTTTACACATCACTAAGTCTTTACTTGTTAAGACAACTCTTAATTATTAATGATGCAACCCAATTTAGCAAATGAGTAGCTTGAAACCATCTAGTAACACATCTAGTAGGTTACAAAAAGGATGTGTGAAGACAAACTATTAGTAAGGAGATCCACTTACGGATTCCAGCATCAATAATAAACTCTGGAGGAACATTAAATTGCCAGTTGATCCTTTTGGAAAAGGTCTGGCAGCGCAGTATGCCTGCAATGGTCAACTAAATAACATGACAG
>NW_023339651.1:21347443-21347681 GCF_004916995.1 Morone saxatilis | reverse complement strand
GACTGACGAACATGACTGAAAGTCCTGAATTTAAAAATCTATTAAAGAATTAGTAGAAATATATCCATTTTACCAGTTAATATCCACTATATGAATAAATATATATGGCGAACTAGATCTAGATCTTTTATTGCACTCAGGTTTCAATGCACACGTAAATGATATAGGTCTGTGATAAGTTCATATCGAACAATAATATTAGCCATGCTGATGTGTTGGTCATTGACACATATGCACC
>NW_023339651.1:21347049-21347236 GCF_004916995.1 Morone saxatilis | reverse complement strand
CCATCCATCCATCCATCCATCATTGAAGTATTGACAGTGTTGTTAATGGACGAACAAGTCATGTGAGTCACAAACGAGGTAAATGCTCATACAATAGAACAATTCATATTTCGTAATCTGTCTGTCTGCTCCACAAACTACATTTCATCAGAAATCATTAATTACACCATTAATAACAAGCACATCA
>NW_023339651.1:21346785-21346930 GCF_004916995.1 Morone saxatilis | reverse complement strand
TCAATACACACATTATTGAACCATCAACCAGCAATCAATGTCAGACAACCTTATCGAACTTTAGCAATTACAGTTTCCTTTGTTTTCCTCTGAAAACAGTTGCCTGAGTAAAGTCACAGACCAGACAGCTGAACAATGAGCTGAA
>NW_023339651.1:21346335-21346708 GCF_004916995.1 Morone saxatilis | reverse complement strand
TTTCACACTGTCATTTGATACATTATACAATTATTGTGCTTTAAATGCACTACTTGGCTAAAAAAGTTACTTTCCATCAGTGCAAAGACAAAAAAAAGGTATGGGGAAAAAGATGATACATAATATGGAATTAATTACTCTCTAAATCTGTTGTTGAAAAATTGGCAGGGCAGCAGAGCCGAACCTATTTGCACTTGAAATACTACCAAAAGTATAGGTGTGCTCCATGGTCAAAACAGGTTTTCAGTACAGTACACCATATCCACACAATCACTGTGGAACAGGTTGTTATAGAAGGAGGGGAGCAGATCTGTGTGACCTGAATGGCTTTCAGTGGCATTAGGTTTCATTAGGTACACAAGAGAATAAAAAA
>NW_023339651.1:21346136-21346314 GCF_004916995.1 Morone saxatilis | reverse complement strand
AAAAAAGTGCGTATGTATCAGAAAGCATTCAGTAAACACCATTCCATGGACAGGCTGTATGTATGTGGATGCAGGCGTTAAAAGTCAACTAAACTCAACCACTTACACAGTAGGTTAGTCATTAAACTTCCTGATCACTCCATCAGTCAGCCACTTAACCAGTCAGTCAGTCAGTCAG
>NW_023339651.1:21345527-21346065 GCF_004916995.1 Morone saxatilis | reverse complement strand
ACACACACAGTCAGCTGATCTGATGAGACACTGGTCCTGACTGATAAAATGATGGTGCGAAAGAGAGACAGATGGGAAACACTGGAGGTCAACAGAAAAAGAGGAACATTATCACTATATGCATGTTTATAACTGGATATAACATGAGTCATTATAATTTAATTGATGGTAAATTGTTAATTTGACAAGTAAACTGTTGTTTACCACTGCTGAAACTGAAAATGTAATTATTAAAATAATTGTAGTGTATTACAACTTCTGCTTTATTTTTGTAGTCATCTTTCTGTTAAAGACAACACTGTATTAGAGTGAGACTGATAAATCAACAGGCTGAGATTATTGGTTGACTTTGGCTTATCGAAAATGTCTTCATCAGTGTAGCCCAAATATTTCTTTTTTAAGTGTACTGCCCAGTATATATCTTGGTCACTATTCTTTCCTAACTAAATGGAAAGGTCCAGTGTGTAACTTTTAGGAGGATCTATTGGCAGAAATGGAATATAATAATCATAGGTATGTTTTCATTAGTGTGTAATCA
>NW_023339651.1:21337969-21345427 GCF_004916995.1 Morone saxatilis | reverse complement strand
TTTTTATATTGTTATCTGAAAACAGCACCCACTTGTCATCTAAAAAAATCTTCAAATAACATTTCAGGTTGAGTATGAAAAACCAGATTTGAATTGGACCAAAACACCTTTCAGACTTCAGGCAGGTAGAATTCATCAGGAAATCTTTTCCACTGCCAACCTTCTGTATTTATTCTCTCTGCTCTCACATCACTTATCCACCATAGTTTGTTTACCATGACACAAAAAATGCCTTAAAAGGACGCTTTGCTTACTGTATTTCACCTTGCCTTATTTAATATTTTTGCCAATGCACTAGGAGGAGCAAGAGAAACCTGATTTTTTCACAGATTATTTGTCTCATGTTCTACTGTCAGGATATAGTGAAAGATTCAGCAACTGTAACAAAAATATATTTTTAGAAAAAGAACCTACTGCAGCTTTAAGATTTTTTTCTTTCTAGGATTACAGATGTTATGTAAAGCCACACACCCCAAAAAGGGCTAGCCAGGCTAAGCTCTAGTCACACCCCAAAGCTAACACCCACAAGTGTGCCTAAGCTTGACAAATTACAGTAGCCATTATACCCCAACTGATATTGTAATTGTTATTTGAGAGTTTAATAACAATAACAATATATGAGCTGTAATATTTTAAGCAATCAATCTTGATACAGATGTATTGGATATACACAAAATACCTGATCACAAGAAAATTAAAAACAAATTGCATTAAAGTTAGGTTTTGTGTTAAACTGACTCAAATAGTAAGTCATGAAAAACAATATCCATCCCTCTTTGTGGTTGTTTTGACAACAAAGAGCCACTTAAGCACTAGAGAACACCATTCTGTGCCTAAACTGCAGAGTAACCATGGCCACAAGTCGCAGTGGCCCACACGTCTTCCTGCTAATTAGCACCATCCAAGAGAGAGAGGGCACTATGTGAAAAGCAGCACCTTCAGTGGGATATTTTACATCAAATCAAGTTTGCTGCTGTGAGTCTTAAACTACACACTTCCTGTTTAAGAACCAACCAGTCACCCACTTCTGAACGCTTCTGGAGCTGCACCAGGGATGAGCCAAGATGTGCCACAGAGTAGCTTTTCAATCCAACCAAAGACTAAATCGGGTCATTTGTAAGCAGGGTTGGGCTCATTACTCTTTACTCTTTTCACACATAATTGTATAACTTTACTTATTATAACTTAAATATTCTGGCTCAAACTGATGACGAGACAATTTCTGTTTTTTGGAAACAGCACGTCTTCTGTTGCCTGTGACCGCTATTTTCCCAAGAATCATCGACAACATATCCAGCCACTTCATTCAGCTTCACTAGTTCTTTGTCCCTGGCAGCCTACTGTCCACGACTAAAATCAATTCAATTTTTCAATTCAAGGTTATCTCAGGACACTTTTCAAACAGAGCAGATCTAGACTGTACTCCTTATAAAATGATTTACTAGACTACTATTATTTAGAGACCCAACAGTTCCCACCATGAGCGAGAGTAACAAGGAAAAACTTCCTTTTAACAGGTAGAAACTTTGAGCAGACCCCAACTCTAGGTGGGTGGCTGTCTGCCTTGACCGGTTGTTGGGAGTTAGAGAGAAAACCTAGTTTTGTTTGTTAAAATCAACGGGAATGGGAATATTTCTAGCCCTTAAATGTAAGCATTTCCATCTTGGAAACTAGCATTGATTACAAAACTGGATTGTTGGATTTCAAATCAGTAGGGTAACTAATATTATTACTGAAATTTGATCAGCAATTCCCATTACTGCTCAACACTGCTTGTAAAACAGAAACCGTGGCTGAAAGCACCGCTTCAGTCAGTGGTCTTTCAGCTATTCACGACAAATAACTGCCCATCACTAACACACATTTAAACAAAGATCTATGGTCTGGGGGAGAGGGAGCAGTGGGAAAAGGAGAGAGCAGGATCATTTTCAGTCAACAGAAGATCAGGCCAGACAGGATTCCACAGCCCGTTCTACAACTGTTAAGGATACTGCTGGCTGAGTCTCAATACTGTGTCAATACTACTTGTCCCTAGAGATCACATTAGGCAGTATCAGGAATTGCAGATACTGGTATCAGAACAGCTCTACTTTTCACTGCCTGTAAGGTTGAACTTATGTGGCCTATGTTATTGATTGTTCACTACTAATCCCAATGAAAAAATGAAATAATTTCATATTGCTGTCAAATATAGTGAATCACTGTTTCACATAATGCTTTCTTCTTCTTCTTTCTCACAGTGTACAGAGAGGAGACATTCACCACAGAAATGTTCTTCCCAATAACGTACACATTTAGATTATATTATTGATATGGTTTAGAAATTTGATTCTCTCAATTCCTTTAACAGTAACCTTTTTAATAATGTGCGTGTGTAAGTTAACGCAAACAGATTTCGAAGCAGCAACTTTGCTGTATTGCTAAACTTAACTGCTATATTTAGGAGATACAGTATATGTAGGAGTCCAGAGACATTTAAAGCTGCCATCTGTCATTCTCCATATGTTGTCACTTAAAAAAAAATAAATACAAATAAATAAATAATAAATAATAAATGTAATGCAAATTTTCACAAAACACAGAGCTTTAAATGACTGTGTTTACAAAGAATCACTGGAGTTCTGAATCTGTGTTAGGTTTACAACTAACCATTATTTTCATTATTGGTGTTTAGTTTGTCCAATCTGGGCTACTGTAGAAACATTGCAGTTTAACATGGCGGAGTCCATGGAAGGTGACGTGCAGCATCTGCAGATGTAAACAGCTCATTCTAAGGTAAAAGAAAAAAATCATTCTTATTTTAAGGTGATTATACACTAATAAAAACTTACCTATGGATAATTATATTCAATTTCTGACAACAGATCTTCCTAAATGTTACACACTGGACCTTTAATGAAAAGGCAGTGTCAATGGGATGTCTTCAAATGTCTTGTTTCAACTCAACTGGATGTTCACACTGACTTATTTCCAGATTTCTGACTGACAGCAGGTAATGCAGCACTTACCTGAACCTGATGTATTCATTTATTTTTTCTGGTCTCGCAAAGAGTTGAAGTTGAAGAAGTAATACTGATGATGGGCATCGTTATTTACATTTTGTTATGTACTTCATTGGAAAAACTTCAGGTTATCCACTCCTTTTTAAAATATAAAAAAATGTAAAATTATTATTATTATTATTATTGTTGTTCTGTTCACAACTAAAAAGCTGGTCTCAGTCATGTTGTTTGGTCCACACTACACAAGATGTAGGGCAAAAGAAAACAGCATTTGGTAACGTGCCTCTAATAACAAAGTCATTCTATGGTAGAAGTACTCCCAGCACGTTTGGAGCTGAAGTCTGGAAGGTTCAGCGGTTTTTTTCTTGCCTGGTCGGGTAGAAATCCACTTGCCCCAAGGTATATTTTTACCCGCCCCTATAGAAAATTGTTTTTATTCATTAGCATTAACAAAAAATAATAAATAACAATAACCAAGCTGCCATGCAAGCGAGATGCTGAAGGCTCTTGTTCTAGCACTCCAGCAACATTCTGCAAATATCTGCCTTGCTCTCAAACTTTTAGCAACTTTCTCGCGAGTGCCCGATCGGTACTGCACATGTACTGAACACCTATCTTTCTTCTCAACAGAGACGACAACAAAGATAGGAAGAAGGTGGGATAAGAAGGAAGAAACTGCAGAAGATAGCTCAGGTAAAACAGGACACAAACACTTTTGTGGACAGACAGGTTTGCCCTTGCTGCCTGCAGGCCACTCTTGAGAAGACCATCCTGTCTGACCCACAATATAAAGATGTGTCTTTACAGGAGACTGCAATTCATCAAGGTAACTGACTGACCAGCAATGACTCATCCATCTGAGGCCGTACTGAAACCAACACCAGCTGTTGACTGTATCACACACAATCAATTCAGCTCAACACCTTGTCTGATAACACACAATGGAGGCTTTGATAATGACAGGTGTCCTGTGTGCATGAGTACAAGTGAATCCACAAATGAACTCTGATCAGATTCAGTGCATGGACCCACATTGGTACATGTAGTTGGTTAGCAGTGACACAGTGAGACATGTGCATAAATCGTATCCCCCAATCTCCATTCTTGCTGACAGCTAACATACCTGGTGGAGCAAGAGCTACAACAACTTTCTAACAGACCATTTTCATCTTTCACTTGTAGGTTAAGATGTCTTCCCACAAACATTTTCCAATAAGACATCATGGGTGGCAGCCACAAACAGTGGGGGGAAGACTGAGTTTATATTGATAAGAAAGCGCTTTGTGGGTTCTTTGTAGGCTTCATTTTCCACTGCAGCCTCAGCACATATAGGTGTGACAAGCAACATTCAGCTACCAGGTCCAAAATAAAGTTCAGATTGCAGGTAGTAGAGAAGAGGATAGGGCCACATATGAAACATGTATTTGAGTTAAGTGAGACTTTTGTTTTTACTTTACCCTCAAAACTCAAATACATTTTTCACATTTGGCCCTAATCCTCTTCCGTAGCAGGGGATTAAGAAAAGATCTCTTGTCCAGTTTACTTACCCACTTTATCCACTCCAAACTTGTGACCTGCTACTTGATGTGACAGTGGGACACAGCCGTTCAGGTGAGCCTGGCCGAGTGGCCCCAGTTGCCGTTGGCCGCACTTCTCTTTGGCGGGGGGAGCGCCGGAGAGCCGCGGGGTCCTGCTGACCCCAACAGCGGCTGAACTAGGGGTCAGTTCCAGTCGGCCGAGAGCTAGAGAGGACTCCATCATTACTTGACGCTGAGTTGTTGACATTTGTAAAATAAAAAAAATAAAAAAGGGGGGAGAAAAAGTCCTGGAAAATAATTAACTAAAAAAGTCAACTATATGACTGTATCGATTCACATACTTTTATTACGCACACAAAGTGTTTGGGCTTGAGGGTGAGAAGCATTCATGGAAATAGTCCAGTCCAGATGAAACCAGCACAGCAACTTCGGACGCGTTCGCAGTTTTCGACCCCCGACAACAGGCACTGTGACAGGCAGCGAAACTGTCGTAACCCCCGCTGTGTGCGGCGGTGAAACACGGCTCCCGAAGCAGCGCCGACTCAATGATTTTCATATCTTGAACAGCAGCATAAATACATCCTGGCCACATCCCTCTTCCAACCAGCGTCAAACACAGCAGAATGAGGCGCGACTTCCGCTCAAAGCTTCCAGAATAAAACCTATGAAGCCTTAGGTATCTTGCAGTGTACCGCGGTAATAAAAAGACGGAGAGTTTTGGTGCTAATAAAAGCTTGGCTGCCGTTTTCCTTAAGCGTTACAGGCTCAGTCTAATCACGAACGCCATTATTCAAAGTCAAAACTAATATTTTGGGCGCCTTTATTGTGAAAGCATAATCACCCAGCTTCCGGTTTCGTCTTCATCAACCTCAGCTAGCCTGACGCAGCTGGACTTCCTCGCTCCAGATGAGTAAATACTGTTGTCTGTCAGTAATGGTGATGTTACGACACACTCCAGAGTAATACCCAGTTCCAGTCAGCAAATACAAAAGCAGGCAGGGCCAACAAAATGAGACAATGGCGTCCCGAAACTGCATAAAGAGGCTAGTCAGGCTTTGATAGCTAACTTATCGATACTGTCCATTAGGCTGCTCAGCGAGCCCGTCCTCGCGTCACAATCCAGCACACCAGAGGGACATCACACCCGCCGTGCGATCGCCTTCAGGACGAAGGCCTACGCGCTGAGGACGAGCACAAAAACGATGTAATGTCGGTCTATAATCCATGTTATTAAAAGAGGTCGGTAGACTGCTCCTCAGCCATAGATATCCAGAGCAGTGTAGGCGGCTACCTCTCTACGTAACGAACAGCGCCCAAAGCCTCCCACTCGTTTGCGACACTTGCCATTACTGTCGCAAAACACACCTCTTCATAGCTTTGCGGCAGCACTCTTGCTGGGGGTTCTGGTTCCAGTTCTGAATCTCAAAAGCCTCGAATCTTTTAAGCTTTTATAATAACTTTGTCTTTGTTTTATTTTATTATAATAATATAATAATAATAACTTTATTTGATAGCACTTTTAAAACAAAGTTCTTTGACACGAATCACAGCAAGAATACAATTTACAATTACAAAGGACATAAAATATAATTGCATGAAAAATAGTTGAACTAACAGAGGTAATGATACAAATTAATAAAGTAGGTGAAATAAGAGAACAGGAATAAATAAATAAATAAAATAAGACAGAACTCAAAGGGGACGGTTGGAGTAAAAATAAACATAAAAGAACCACAAACATAAAGGCAAGTCTATAAAATGGTTTTAAGATCAGTGATTTTAAAAGAATTTACGATCTCCTCAGGCATGGTGTTCCAAAGTCGAGGGGCCCTTATAGCGAAGGCACCAATCACCTTTAATTTTTAGTCTCGACTTTGGAACTGTTAGGAGGGCCCAAATTGCTCCCGATGCGTTTCATTGGTGTCTTGAATGTGAGGGTGGTTGAATGAGTCTAGTTTCTGTTTTTTGAAGGCCGTTAGCCATCATTCTGTGAATGTCGCACTGTAGTGTAAAAGGATTTGGAGTGTTGGAAGATTAGAAAGGCGCACTAATGAGTTCAGTCCATTTACCATTACTTCCAGCCAGACACTACCAGTGTACATGTAAAATCCCAGTAAAAAGGAGACCGTCATTGATTATTTAACATTTTTGTGAACCAATGTCGTTTCATTTATTGCTAGGGGGTGCTATTAATCCACCCAGTTCTTTCAACATTGTTGTGTTCTGGTTAGGGTCTTCCTGGGCATTTCATCATGTTTTTTGGCATTCATTATCTCACCTGAGCTTGTAGTGCATATAGGACTGTCCCACGTTAAGCATTGCCCCCTTACCCCCTGGTTTGGACTAAGCGCCCCGAATGTTTACTATAACTAACAGGAACCTTAATTTAAGCTTTAAAATTTATATCAGAAATTGTTTATTTCTATTTTATATATTTATTAGGAACTTTTTTAAATGTTCAGTTTGTAACTTTAGGATGATCTATTTGCAGAACTAATATAATATTATTAATATCACTCGTAAATACTCAAGTACTAATATTCTGAAAATATTCTGAAAATATTTCCTGCTTCTCAACCTGCTCTCTCTTATTATCAACCGTTTGACTACACATTTTGCGAGAACCTTTGAGCTTTGCCAATTATTTGGCATCCAAACCAAATACATTTTCCAAAGTTAGATGTGTTTTTTTTAGGATATATTTTGACCATGTTATTCTATATTAGGCATTGAAAGGTTGGAGAGAGAACAGGAAGGGCATGAGAGAGGAGACGAGAGGAGAGATAGATAGAGAGAAGAGGCGACATGCAGCAAACTGGGTGCATTTGTTTTATATGTGCACGGAATAGAACCCAGAGTTGCTGGTTAAAAACTCTCCTGCTTAACCTATTGATTATCGATCCCGTCATTCCTTATTT
>NW_023339651.1:21329626-21337944 GCF_004916995.1 Morone saxatilis | reverse complement strand
CAACCAGCACTGCTCCCAGTAAACTTCCCCATTGTGCGACAAATAAAGGAATAAAGGAAAGGGAAGGAAAGGTAACTTGGACAAAACTTTAATTCAGACTTAACTGTGATGAATTAAAATTAAAAAACCTCAAGCTTCCACAAATATGAGCATATTATAGAGAAACAGATGGAAACCAGTGGATGCATGGTTTGCAGAAAAGTTTGTTGTAATGTATGTGTTATATGGCCCTTCAGTGCTGCATTCAACTTATTTGGGAAATACATATTACATATCCGTAAAATGTTAAAACAATTGTTACCTAAATGTACAGAAACCTCCAACTGGCTTAAAAGTTCCATGTATTCACTGTTATAACCAATTGCAACATTCAGAACTACGTTTCCCATGATCCACTTCGGAGGAGCGACCGTAAACAGAAGAAAGCGGAAACAAAAGAGGTTTTTATAAAAACACATACACATCCCTGGCTGTCGAAGTACTCATGGAATAAACTACAGCCACTGACCTCGCCTGTAATAATATTCAAATTCCAGTAAAGAGCGAGCGGAAGGGATCCGAGCAGCCAGCTGCGTCAGTCAACATGGCGCTGAAAAGAATACAGAAGGTAAGTTTGATTAGCTAGCTGTGGTTGGCAGCTAATGGTAGCTAGCTAACTGGCCCAGCAGAGGCTAACGTTAGAATTCCTTTCCGTAAAAAATGGGTTATTAAGAAAGATTTCAACCCTGTCCCGCATTAAAACAACTTCTGGCGAACTTTGTAACGTTTGTAGAAATATTCATTTTGTTGACATTTCTCAGAACACATACAGCAGCCAATGACAACTTCAAAGTTTCATGCTAACTCGTTAACAAATAGCCAAGTTAGCTCAGTCAGCACTGTGCCTGCCTCCATGTCAACCTGTCACTGTCTCCTGTGCTGCAATGTGTTCTCTAAGTCGACTAAGGAATCAGACAGCAGCCCTGTTGTATTTGTACTGTTGTCCTTTTGGTGGACAAGTACTGTAGTGATTATGAAAGTTACTTCAAAACATACAGTGCCATTCATTTCTAGCTGTTTCTGCGTTTGTTTTGCTATCATACCCCTGTATTGAATTAGTGCTTCCAGGGGGAGCTGCCTAGTAGGGCTCGGCGGTATGGACAAAATCGATATCCATACTCAGTTGTTTCACAAAATATTTACACACTGATATTCAAAAAATGTGTACATAATGATCAAGTAGGTAAAGGCAACTAATATAACAGCTAGCACAGTAACATTTAGGACGATCTATTTGAATATTTGGAATATAATACTCATAGGTATATTTTCATTAGTGTGTAATAATCTGAAAATAAGAAGCATTATGTTTTTGTTACCTTGGAATGAGCTTTTTTTAAGTATACAGGCACCATGGGTCGCCTTCATAGGCTGTATAATTCAAAATGGATGTAGTCTCTGTGACATCACCCATAGGTTTTTGAAGAGCCGTTGTGAAGCTCCCTGTGGTCAGCTCTACTCGCTCCCTGCTCATCTGAAACTGGGCAAAGAGGTGGTGCTGAGGCAGGCTGAATGAAGCCTGGTTACCCCCCATACATTTGTCATGAACGGGGAAATTAGCTATAGAGATCAAAAGTTCACAGCCACTGTAGCTTCTCCTAGACACTGACCGTTAAACCCAGGGAAAGACAACACTTTTATACCATATTACAATATTACAACCTCTGAAAAGCATCAGGCACTTGTAAATAACCACAAGTACTTATGAAGGCCAAAATCTGCATTGTAGAATAAGAAATATAATATTATACAAATGATTTAGCCAACCTGTGTGCATTTTATGACAGCTTTAACATGCCTATAGCTCTTAGGGAAGATCTTGAAAGCTATTCTTTCCCTATATGCTGGTCCTTTCCAACCAGGATGTAACCTGAGCTGAGGAGGACAGTACAGGGGGGCTGAGGGAAAGTGCAGGCACGAAGTTATTGCTATTGAAACATCAACAAGGGTTGTCTGCTTGCTGGTGAAGTGGCACTGTGAAAACTGATGCAGGCCAAAATATATTCCTGTGTAGTTGCTAAATGTTTTTATCTGTCACACCCACATCATTTACCCAATGCTGCTTATGGTTCTTACTGAATGACATAACAAATGATTATCTTAAACCTGCCATATTTTTCTTGTGCTTTGTAAATGTTGGCAATATCACAATGAAATTATTCATCCAAAATCAGGGCTGAGACACCAGCAACACCAGTACAGAAACCTTACTTTGTTAAACCTTTTTTTTACAAAAACTGTTGTTTTAAAGGGGAACTCCACAAACTTTGCACACATAAGTTTACTATTTGCGGTTTTATATCTTCTGTGGCTTTCAAGAAGGTTTCTTAAAGACAAAAAGATTAATAAATAATCATTTATGTGGCAGAGAGCACCCGCTAAAGCTAGTTTATCTTAAGATTGTTTTCTGGCTAGTATCTGTTCCTGATACACCTTTCCTGGAAAATCTCACCTGGTAAGTATGAAGGGAGGTTTGTGTGAAATAGAGCAACAAAACTTTGCAGATATTATCAGCATTAGTCACTGCAGCTGGGCTCATAAACAGATTAGATCAGTACCTGTTGAATAACTAACAGCAGTATTTCTGCTGTGTTGAGCAGGAGCTGCAGGACCTGCAGAGAGACCCTCCAGCACAGTGCTCTGCTGGACCAGTAGGGGATGACTGTGAGTACACATGCACACATTTCATGTCACTCTTTCTCACCTAAGTGTATTAGAGAATGACTGCTTCCTCTTGCTTGTGGGGCATTTTATGGTGGAAATATAAAGTGCAAAAATGCCTTTCTCAAAACAATAATTTCCACTTAAAAACATATAAGCAACTGTAGAAATATGTGTTGTCCTAGAACTAGAGACAACCACTTGAGAGTTTTTTTAATATGATTTTTTTTCTTTGATAAGAGAGACAGTCTTAGGGGAGAAAGAAGGGTTGGAAGTTTCCAGTCCAAATTCCAATCCAGGGTGTTGCATGTACAGCTAACTGAGCCACCACAAAGCTTTGTCAGCAACTACTTTGAGTGCAGGTCAGATGTTGCAGATACCCAGTAGTGTAGCCATTGTTGGGAAATTCTGCCCATAAATGCTGCTTAGTTAAATATTTGCCACTTATGTAACAGCAGTATGTTTTGTGGGACTGAAGGTATGGACATGGAGGTGCTGCTGTGTTAACCCATGTATCATGATGAGGACAGTTCTGTTTGACACCTTAAAGCACCTTGAATTTTAGTGCGACATGTAGTGAGTTTAGTTTTTTAGTTTGACGTTTGGATTGGTTTTGGAAAGGCAAAAAATCAACCCCTATGCTCAACGCGATGAACAAGTCTCTAGACTGAACTGACTATATTGAATCACCAGCTGACTGAAGGAGTAGCTTTTAGCGGTGGAGCTACTCTCTGGAGACTGGGTGTGCTGTTGTTGGCTCTGTTGTGATTCACAGTGCATTACTTCCTTGTTGAAAGCATGTTAAAAGACCACAAAAGGCACAGTAAACAATCACAATCTGATCATTAATAATAAGCTGCTGAGCTACTGGCCTGTATGGGCTAGTTGTATATTGAACTGAGCTTGGACCACAAACGGACTGAACGTACTAGTGAACTGAAGACTTGTTGTGGCCTAAAATGCCTGATTGTCAATGCAGCTTTTCTAAAAAAAAATCATTTTGAACAGTACTTCCGTCAGTGATGCAACTGCTTAGTTTTTGAAAAAACTGAATTTAACTATGAATCTTTGAACTGAACTGAACGAAGCGACCTGGCCACCCTTTGGCACAGTGCTGCTGTGCCTAGTTAAAGTTGATAAGCTATGATTGGACAATCAAAATTTGGCCGAGGGATTTACCAAAGGTAAATCAATTATGTGCCATTCTCATATAGCAACTTAGTTTGGAAGCGACTAGAACTGGGAATACACCACAGTTCAATGTCTGACAGGAGTGGCTGTTGTTGGCAGCCCTGTGATCATCTGGTTACAGTAGTAAGGCTAGCTTTACCTGTACGTAATAGAGACAGCTGGCAGGGGTCTGAGCTTCTGTAGGCACAGTGTTTTGTAACTGATGAACACTGTGTGTGTGTGTGTGTGTGTGTGACGTGTACAACTTACTTTTTCCTGTGTCTCTGCTTTTCTCCCCTAACTGCTTCTAGTGTTTCATTGGCAGGCGACCATAATGGGTCCGGTGAGTATCATGGCATCACTTACGGCTTTCAGTGCTCTCTGTGTCTGTGCTACATTAGAAAAGGCCTCTCAGTAGCTATGGGTACTCAGATTGTTTACTATTGTTTTACATGTTCCTGAAAGACTGTGGTGATGATTTGTTTGGACTTATTTTGCATTTTTTTTCAATTGTTTTGCATGCACTCATATTACTTTGGCTCAATGCTGTTACACTGTTAACAGCAAGTGTGACATGGGATCAAGCTATTGAACTGACTTTAAGCTTGGAAATATACACATTTTTAAGCATTATAAGTGAATATAAACAAAACGATCTATTTAGGTAAGCCTCCCAAATACATTCTGAATGAGGGGAAACAATGTTGCTGATGAGAAACTGAAACATTTTCTAATGGGAGCTCTATCACAGTCAGAAAAGCAACTTCGATAACCCTGCAGTATTACATAGCTGGCTTACCCTTAAAGGGGAGGTTTTATGCTTTTTATAAGAGCCTGTTCATACCTGGTATTAGCATGCATCTTGGATGATCTGATCACAAGTGGACAGTTCACAATACGACCACTGAGACGCATTGTGATCTGATCACTCAAACCTCTTGCTGAGGTGGTCTGGAATGCATTTGACCACATATCTTTTGTAGCTAATGCATCCTGGGCCACATAGTATGAACACCTACTCAACTGATGTCCTTTAAGTACACAAAATGCTATTTAGTTCACTGTAATGCAAATGATGTGTTTTGTGTCTTTACCTGCTAAGATCAGCAGCAGATGTTTGTGAACACACAGTTTCAGCTGATTTGACCACTGTACTAGTGACCACGATATCCCCAGACTCCCTTAAAAAATCACACACTTATTGATTGGGGATAACTTCATACATTTTGTGAAACGCTGTCTATGGCAGATTGTTAATTATGGAAACGAAAAATTTGGGAAATGTTACACAGTAAGTTATTTCTTACTTAGTTATCTTCCAGTGTGTTGGCTATATGTTGGTACAGTGTCCTCTACTGCCATCCACTGTGAGTGACTGTTGGGCTGACAGCTTGGAGAGATGCTACCTGATGCAAGCAGGACACACTTTTACTTTCTCCGTTATCTGTGATGAAAAAAAAGTTAAAAAGCAGTGTGTTTCCTTCTCATAAAGTTCAGTAATAAAATCCCACAGTGCACCGGCGTTTCTCCTGTTGACAGTGCAGGTAAAAACGACAGGCTACTGTGCTGCTGAACTGAAAAAGAAGAACAGCAATATTGGATGCTGAGTAGGGTACAACCCTATAAAACACTCTCTAACACCAGGTGTGAACTGACATGATTATATCTGTCCACCCAAGATGCTGTTGGTGTAAACAAGCTCTTAGTTTCTGTCATTAGTGTTATAATGTCAGTGCTTAATATTAAACAAGGCCAAAGTGTCAAACAATGAGGTAAAAAAGTCAAAGTGATCCCTGTGAGCAAAAAACGTAGAATTCCAACTACTCTGAATCCAACGTTTCCCATGTCTTTTCTTCCAGATAATGTGCCTAGCTGATGTCACTTGTTCTAGATAGTCTTTATTGCGGACAGTCTCCTACAAGCTTGAAAGGCGAGCAGTATTCAGTTTTTTGCAATCTGCTTGATGCCACTAAGTCGTACACACTGGTCCTAAATTACTGTTATTTGTCTCTCAGTATTGTGTGTGTGATTGGCTTGTAATTAGAAACTTCACTTGTTCAATGTGGACAGCTGGTTGGTAACAACAGAGCTGGTAACCAGCTATGTAACCACAATCATAAGGTGACTGTAACGTGCTGATTGTCAGTCATTTAGTGCCAGCTGAATGCTTTTCATTGACAGATGTTTTTTACTGACAGCGATGTCTCACATGTCTTATGTCAGGGTGACAGTCCTTACCAAGGAGGAGTGTTCTTTCTCACAATCCACTTCCCCACCGACTACCCATTCAAGCCACCGAAGGTAAGAGCTGCTGTGGTTACTCAAAGCTTTGTGCTGTCATATTGTAGAATTTATCATGGTTGTTGTGCGATCAGCAAACCTGAAAACATTTCCTATCATAAATTATGTAGTTCTGCATTCTATGATTTTTCCCTTAGGCATCGAGGAATTGAGCAAAACTAAGCAAGTAAATTAATGTGGGGTGAGGAGTGGGAAACCCCAAGCTTTGTCTGGGGGGCTCTAAATGATATTAAAACTGTTGCCATGTCCAAATTCCATGTTACGTACTGATTCTTAGCAAGTTTTGAGTATGCACACTATGCTCCCACAATGCAATGCAAAAAGCAATTGAAGGAGCTGCTCAAAAACAAAACATAAGTTGGCATTAGCTTTCCAAAGCTGCTGTTTGATCGATATCTAACATCTAACAAGACCTTTCCTCATCTCTTTATTTTCCGTTCAGTTTTGGCCACTTTTAATCTCTCAGTCTCAGGCTGCCAGCTTTAACACAGCAAACATTTTGACATCCAGTTTCACGCAAATATGAAACACATTTAAAATCAAATTTGCGTGGCTCTCATTGAGAAGCCATTTATCATTTTTGGTTGTTGGTGGTATTTTTTGCTTGAGCTCTTTAAAATGTACTTTTTAGAGGTAAATAATTCTATATTTATTACTGTTTGTATATATATGGATATGTTTGTTTGAGTCCTTTCACATTTGAACTGAACTAGATGATGATCTAGTAGTAGATTTTGTAGTTTGTGTTCAAACAATTCTGAAATGCAAGTTTCCTCTCTTTGTTCAGCAGTGGTACCATGGCAGAGAACCACCAGAAAAAAGTAATAAAGAAAAACAATAACTGTAGATTTAAGATTACCGTTTGACCTCATTACTGTAACAGCACTAGAGACGCACTTTGAACAGAACTTCTTGCTACCAGGCAAACACTAGTACAGTAACTATGGAAGTGAATCTTCTCTGCTGATACATACCTGTGTGAATAAAATGTGACTTTTTTTTTTTTATAGGTAGCGTTTACAACAAAGATTTATCACCCAAATATAAACAGCAATGGGAGTATCTGTTTGGACATTCTACGGTCACAGTGGTCTCCAGCACTAACAGTGTCTAAAGGTAACTTCAGTCTCCTGTTGCTATCACTGTATCTAAGATAGAGCTCAATAGATTATCGGCCAACATATTGGTATCGACGTATATGTTGTGTGTGTGTGCCAATATGAAAACATTGTTTTAATAATATAAAGTAATAAATAATAGTGGTAATATATTGGTGTCACTGCCAAGTTGCAAGCAGAGTGTGCTGTGATTTACAATACTGTGTCAAGCAGCACAGAGTAAGAGAGAGGAAGCAGTGTCAACTAGAATCAGTTGACAATGTGTATGTTAGATTATTTGACATGTTAATAAAGTTATTTGTTTAAGAAAGCTGCCTTCTGAGTACCTTTTGTAGAGTCATGTTGTTGTTGTTGTAGATCTATTTTGTTTTCTGTATCAGCAGTCATTACATCCACTACCACTCAAAGGTCTATGGTCACCTGCCACAAAAGCTTGATTTGGTACAGTTAGATGGCTGAGGAAACTAGTCTGTATTTTTGAATTGTCTTTTGTGCTTTTGCCTTCCTGTTGAATTTAACCACTGAGTGGACTGCAGGGGTCCAAAGACAACCAGATTCCCTAAATGTTGTGGTTCAGTAGTGATCTTGGTTTTCTGGACTGGAAAACATATTCAAATAAAAGGTATTTGGGAGGGGAAATGGTTTCAACAGTATAACACCGGGGACATCAACTAAAAGTTTGGAAGCTTTAATCCTTTCATTTAGGGATGCACGATAGTGGGAAATTTATATTATTGTGAATTATCAGGATAATTAGATTACAGCTGCTAAATTATCGGTCCATAAACAATTGAATGGGTTTTATGTTCTATTAAAGCCAAAGTATGTTTGTGAAGTTTCTTGATGAACTTTACTAGAAAAAATAAATGAACATTTGATGAGTCAGAACTGTTAACAACTGTGATGTCAGATGGATTTGGTAAGAACAGAGCTATGGAATATTAAATCATCCATCTTTGTTTACTACATATTAACCATCTTCAATGGTCAGGTTATGAACTATTTAATACAAAAATGTGAAATTATCGT
>NW_023339651.1:21328871-21329601 GCF_004916995.1 Morone saxatilis | reverse complement strand
TTTAGGGCCAAAACTATTTCAAATGAAAATCATTAATTTGGTGCCTCAATTAAACTGTTTAAATAGCCAATATTGAAGGAAACATTGTAGGGGTAGTGCACATATAATAAATGGCACTGACCAACATCTTTCTATCCAGACAGGAAATTAGGATGTAGAATATGAGACTGAAAATGGTATATTTTGGAAATGTAGCCCTCCTTGTGATCAGTACAATGGTACTGATCACAAGGAGGGCAAAACCTCTAGAGTCTAGTTTTTTTACCTGAAAACTAGACTCTTTGTGGTTTGCTTCTTGTTTCTCTCCTGGGAATAATTTGTCCCTAACATAGCTAATGAATGCAGTGCTGTTCAGCATTTCAGTAGCTTTATACAGCATACCCTCCCCTTCCACCTCCCAGTCTGTGCTAACAGGCTGCACAGGACACTTTTGGTTTCTACTTTAGGATCTGTCAGGAGTTGGCTCATCCTTTATCTACATGTTCTTTAACATGATCTTTTTTAATTCCTCTTCCTTGCAGTTTTATTGTCCATATGTTCGTTGCTTTGTGATCCAAACCCAGACGACCCCTTAGTTCCAGACATAGCACACATCTACAAGAACGACAAAGACAAGTGAGTATGCATACAGGCTCAGCTGGTGCTTTATTGTCTAATCCTCCACTCACTTCTCTCTCTCCTTTTCTCTTCTCAGATACAACAGACTAGCGAAAGAATGTACCCAAAAGTA
>NW_023339651.1:21325884-21328754 GCF_004916995.1 Morone saxatilis | reverse complement strand
CCCATGGTAACTTCCATCAAACTCATTAACATTATTACTAATCAGACCATGATGTGTACACTATTAGTTTTTGAAAGGAAGCAGAGGGTTTTACTTTACCTTTGGTCATTTTATGGATAATGATGGATTTTAAAGGTAAGCATGTTTTTGCATCAAGGACATTTTATTTAAAACACATGTTTATTACAGATTGCTTTACAGAATTCTTCTTTTTTTAAGTAAAACTAGTGAACTATAACTATAACTATAGAACATGTATGCCACTATATGCCATTCAGCAGCAGAGGAGCTCAGTAATAGCATACACGTTTGTCAAAAAGCTGCTCCATACCTGGAAAATCCCAGGTTCAGTCCCTGCTGCGTCCATCAGCAGCCAACTAGAAACACACTGCACCATAGGAATGTGGACAGGTGAATGCCAAATATGTAAGCCCCTCATTCTGGCACGTCTGTAAAACAAAGAAATACTGAAAATGTCCCCTTTAACCTGACAACTTCACCTCAGCTTCATGTAGTGGGCAATGGAGGTTTTTGTTGATTTCTTTTGCATCTTGTAGCAATGAAACTGAAAATGGGAGCAATTACAAGTCAGATCATGCATTTCTGTGTTCTTCATCTCTTTGTTGTTATTATTATTATTATTATTAATAATTGTATAGTATTAAAAATATCATTGAACTATGTTATTGTTTTGCTCTGTTTCATTTAAATTAGAGTCATCACAATGTAAATTTGTCAATAAAACAATGTACTTTTTCCCCCTTGAGTGTAGCTGTGACAATGGCTTTTTGGTTGGATTTACACAGGCACATAGATCTTTAACCCAGTGAAACCTGTATCTAAGGGTTCAATATGTTCTGTTTAAAAATCCCGTTTTCTGTCCCTGTGAAAACAGTCTCTCATTTGTGTCTCTGAGACGTGTGGCACCTTTTGTACTCAATTAAAGAATGGTACGGTTTTTATCATGACTGTATGGTCTATGGAAGGCACTTTCTTTCTCTTTTATGCAATGGTGTTCTGTTGTTCTAAATCAGAGAGCGTATTGTATGCCGTTAGTTTGTCTCATTTAACATAATTTACAAGTAACATTTTCCCAGGCCTAAACTGAAAGTCTTTGACCAATGTGGCACATTGTGTTTGCAAAACACTCCAGGTCTTAAATATGATTTTGACAAGTCTCAAAAGTGATTGGATGAATGAAGTTAATACTATTTAAAGTTGCATTTTTTTGTCTTACTTTTAAATGTGATGTCAATGAACTGGTTCAGCCTTACTTTGTGCTATATGCCTGTGCTTTTATAGTATGTGCCAAAAAAGGCAAGCGAGCATCTCATAGCATGAATTCTTTTCTCCAAAGATCAGTCCCTCCAGAAAGTTGTGGTTACAACAATAAACTTTAAATTCAAACAATGTCTATGAATTCTGCGCAACCTACCGCAGCCTTGAGGTGCGTTAGACATTCTGATTTCTGCAGGTAAATTCTACCAGCTCTTTTTTGAAAAAGGATTTGAAACCAATGAAAAAGCAAGATAAGACTCCTGCCGTGCTCAGAAGGTGATGATGTGAAGATCAAGTGGATCACAGCTTCATTGACAAGTGTGTCAGTAGAGAAAAATGAATATGGTCTAATCCAGTTATAGATACTTCTAGCCAACAGTAGCTAGCATTAAATGGTACAAAAGCATACACAAAAATGCTAAGGAAAACCGTAACTAGCATTAACAGACACAAAGAATGCATTATGGAGAAACTGAAAGCCACTAAGTTATTTTATATGTTAAAGTTTAAATACATGCTTGAACCAAAGCAAAATATAAATAGTAGACAGGATTAAAGCTGCTGTAGATAACTTTAATAAAAATAACTGCTGAAATGTTCACTATATCCTGACAGTAATCCATTATTTAAATAATCAGGTATAGGGTTTATAATGGCATTTGAAAGACCTGAATGAAAACATCCAATCAGAGCCAAGAAAGATAGTTGACTGTGCAGTATCATTCCCAGGTTGTGAAGTACCAGTGCAGTTAATGAGACTCAACAATCATCAATATCTTCAAGCCACTGACCCAAAGCGTCTTTCTATCTTTCTGTGCTCAGGATGGTTGTTTTTTATAATTATTCTTATAAAATGTGCCTACTACAGCTTTAAGTGGCAGAACAAATTCAGATTGAACCATGGCTTGATTAAACATAAAACAAAGGCTTTGTTCAAAACAGGAAACAAGAATACATAAGCATGTATGACAGTATAGGCTCTGTTAGAACAGAAAGAAAAGATATAGACCAGGTTGCCAGAGCCATACAGTGTGGCTTAACAACTGCAGCCAGACGCTTCAGAACCAGGTTTATTTTCTTTACCTATCACAATTTGCCTTATTTTGATGCAAAAACATAAGATTAAAGCAAAATAAAAGTATTGCGTCAAGAATCATATTATAAAACAAGAATTCACAATCTCTGTTTTTAAAATAAAAAGCTGTACAGTGTTTGAAAGAGGGTGGAACGTACAAAATATTGATGAAGGAATGTGCAAATGTTCACAGTATGCGTATAATCATGTGAAGTGAGAGAATAATCCAAGAAATGTGCATTAATGTGAGGCACCGAGTCAGATGTAATCCACCAGGTCACCAGATGATCAATCTCCCCCCTGCAGGCAGACTCACCCCCCCGGAGCTGAGCCCGATGAGGATGCAAACTTCGGCTTGTTCTAGTTTTTAGAAGTTTCAGTAATTAATTTTAAAGTATAGAGTTATTTTTCCAGAAAAGTTCAGAATAAATATTAAAAAAACATCGACTCACCGTCTCAATGAACAGCATTTATAATGGCCGATAAATGAATATTTTGAGGTGTCAAACTTACGCCC
>NW_023339651.1:21323746-21325784 GCF_004916995.1 Morone saxatilis | reverse complement strand
CAGCTCTACCCACTGAGCTAACTTTAAAGTAAAATTGGTGAATTTTTCATTTAATTATTGATTTTACAAACCTGCTGCACTGATATGGCAATAACAGCTTGGAGTACTTAAACATAAGCAATGTGAAAGAATGATATAAAAACCACACTGAAGTGTGATTTCTCATGGCTCAGCTAGATCAGCCTGAGATTTTCATGTCATATGTCAGCGACTCAAATGCTACAATTCTGTGGTAATGTATATTATTTGCTTTCAGAAATGAAATTACAGGATATCACCAGCAAGATCGGCCAGCAGTGGAGAAACATGAGCCCAGAACAGAAACAGGTATGTTCAGTGCTTTACGTATTTAGGTATTTCAGTACTTTACTTGTTGAACATTCTAAATTGTGCTTTTTATTGACGTTTTTAACTGTGCCTGTACGGCATACATTGATGGTAAGGCAGTGTAGTGAGTGGCAAATTATTTCTCTGATAGTGTTTAAGTGTAAAACACATACACAGCACAGTCTCTTCGTATACAGGGTTTTGTTGTTTGTTGTGACCAAAAGGTTTCTGTTGGTGTCCCTCTCCCTTTCAGCCGTTTATGGAAGCCTATGTGCGGGACATGTCGCTGTTTAAGGTAAAGCATGAGCGCTACTGGGCCGAGATAACCCCAGAGAGGCGCCAGAAACTAACCCTGGAGAAAAGGGAGAAAATGGCCAAGCGTTTAGCCCGACGCCAAAAGAAGGTAAGAGAGATGGGAGTAGCTGGGGAGCAGTGCCGGGCTGCTTTTTTGTCAAGAGGCAGGTTGTTTGAAATGACATACTGACGTACTATTCATACCAAGTATGACGTCAATTGAAGTGCGTTTCAACTGCATAGTATATGAATTATGTGTATGCAAGAAATACCCTAATGTATACTACACATATGTAATCATCTCAAAATGTTCTCTCCTCAGACTGGTCAGATAGTTCTCACCAGTTTTTGACTATTTCCATACGCTATTCCACCACTAACTTCCCTTCTGGCACATGCAGAGCACACACAGAGTAGACTGTGACATCAACTGTTATATTGTGTGTGTGTGTGTGTGTGTGTGTATTCCAGGAGGCAGGCAAACTGGGGAAGCCCAAACGTACTCGCTCTGCAAACAACATTTACATGGCAGAACACTTTGAGGATTGCAGAGGAACCACCACAGCGGTAACCAACACAACATTTAATGGTTCACATTGTTTGACATAATGAAGTATGACACACTCACTAGTTGGGCTGTCACAAGAACCGATACCTTGCTACCAAGTCCATACCAAAATTCTGAAAACGTGACCATAATCATTTTTCTACAGTACCGAAGGTTCAATGATGCAATTCTTCCGGACCTGAAAGTACAGCTTATACGCATACAAATATTCTAGCCGGCCATTAAATGTGACTTTCGTGCACAGTCGTCAACTCTCTCCTCTTATCTACGTCTCTTTTGCTCTGTGTGTGTATGTGTCTGGGGCTTTTGTTGGGGTATTGTATAGCCTACTTGTTATTATTTATTATATTGTTTGCCTATTAAATATAGATTTTGATCTGATACTCAATATTAAATAGGGATTGGGGCAAAAAAGACTTGAAGAAAACATTTTTACTGTCGTATTGGTATCAAGTATCGTGGAATTTCACTAGTATTGGTATGAAATAATATATTTCCGGTATCGCGACTCACTGACATCCCTACTCACTGGTAGTAATTGATACATGGACTGCTCTTCCAGTGAAAAGTCACAGTATGGCTCTGAATTAACAGCTGTAGTTGTAATTTCTCCAAATACCACCACTGACACTAAGTTAGTTGTGTTTTCAGACAGCAGGACAAGAATTAACTAGTGCAGCGGTCCCCAGCCTTTTTTGAGCCACAGACTGGTTTCATGTAGGACAATATTTTCACGGACCGGCCTTCAAGCTGTAGGGGATAAATACGCGTTGTTTCTCCGCAACAAGCTGGTCCCATCTAGGGGTAATGGGAGACAATGACACCCGAAGTGTATTCCTTATGTCCAGT
>NW_023339651.1:21320659-21323646 GCF_004916995.1 Morone saxatilis | reverse complement strand
GCCGTGTGAACATCACTGTGTGACAGAGATTTGAGAGAACATGTAGAACTTTAGCACTCTCATCTCACCTCAGGTACAAGTTTATTTATCCGTATCACAGTATTGCAGTCCTCTGATGGAGTGTGGTTAATGCCCAGTGGTTATTAATATAATGTGCGTGATGTTCAGCATAGGAGCTCTTAATCCCACATCTTTCACATTACTGCACAAAACTCATATTGTTTTTACAATATTTTTTCAAGTTGTCAATTTTTTATTTGCTACTAATGCTTCTTTACTTTAAGTATGTGCTTTCTTTATATTTTCTCACACTATGTTTACTGTTATGAACCAATACATAAAGGCAAAATCCTTGCATGTGAAAACCTACTTGTTCCTGATATAAGGCTTACCTTGCATTTTAAAAAGCCATATGTGTAAATCTGTAGACTCCCACTGGAAAATTATCTCAAATTAAATGGATTTCTTTTTCTAACCGTTGGAAGATGTCATTGGTTTTATGAAGCTACATGGTGTGTAAAGGCTTTAGCTATCCATATTCTCTGATATGCAAATGTGCAAATGTCCTTACATGAGGAAGATGGGAGGGTCACCTACGCAGCTCCCAGTTCCCTCTGGCTTTCTTTTTTTCTGTTATCAGTAACATGTAATCTCAGCCCATTTCAAAGTCACTGTGTCATTACACTGTATTGGTTTTCCAGTTCTCTAAATTAGCATTTAAATTGAAAAGCGAAGCAGTTGGCTTTTGGGCTTGTTTTGGGTTTCCCGTTGTGGCACAGCACTCAGTGCGGCAGTTTGTTCTGTGAAATTAATTACTCCAGTCCCACAAGGCACGGTGACCAGTATTAAGAGGGCTCACCTCACTAGATTAATGAGCAGCATCCTGCTCAGAGAAGCTCCGCAGGTGCAGAGAAGTGGGCTTAGCCATGTACAGACAGTGAGGTGGCAGAGCAGCCACAGATACATAGTGTCACCTCAGGCTGCAGTCCTGGTTCACTTTAACGCCTCCTTTTTGCTCATGCTGTATCAACCAATCAAAAAATGAAACCAAATCCTCAATCACCTGATACAATTCAGTCAGTAATTGATTGAAACAGTATTATTATTCAGTATACATACTAAAATGAGACAAATATATGTAATAATTTTAAGAATACAGTGATTTTTTTTCAATGAAAGCAGTTCAAAAAGGGTTAGAGGAGGCAGATCACACAGTAATTGTTTTTCTTTTCTTCACAACCTATGAACATAGATGAACATAAGAAAAACAATACGTACATTTATTAATGGAGACAAAGAAAATGTAATGAATTACTGTTAGTGAAAGTATTATTATTCATAATAATAATAATCACCCTCATCTCATCATTGTTCACTACCAGTATTATATGTTACACCCACAGTTCATAGATGATCCACGTCTGAGGAATGATGCCAAGCTGAAACCCATCCAGCTGCCTCTGAGTCAGTCCAGCAAGAGTCAAACACTGACAGCCACCACATGTGAGAAAACCACTGCTACTGCCTCACCAATAACTGTCACGTTACATGCCACTTGGAGGAGCTCATTTCATTCACAACACCCTTGTCAAGATTGTAACCATTTAGGCTCTGCTTGTTCTTATAAACAAATCTGAGCTTGACACAGACTGTCCCTTGTCACGCTGGCAGGTCAAGAAAACCCTCCTCTGTTCAGACCCCCATCCTGTGAAGCTCATAGTAGAGCAGGCTACAGCAGGACAGACATACCCAAACAAAAGCAGCCATCCCTGGTTGAAGTGCTGCAGGATCTGAGCCTGTCTGGCAGAGAGGAGCTCTTCTTCATGCAGTTACCGGACTGTATGCCGTGCAGAACGTCTGGACAGAAGGTCGAGCCTTCTCTTGGATCTGCAGCAGAGAAAGCTGCCAAGAAGGAAGGCAAGCCTGAGGACAAGAGGCCTCCACATCTCCAACCACAAGTGAGTAAACAGAACAAAAACTAAGACTAGTGATGTTGCCATGTCTGGAGTTGCTTTTCAGTACAATGTGTGGTGTGCTCCATCTATTCCATACATATACATACAAACATACACTATGGATTGCAGTGTGTTTCAAGGTATCCAGAGTAGCAGCCAGTCCGAGCCTTTTTGTGTCCTTTATGTCACATGTACATGCCTTTATGTAAGTGTCTTGCAGCGAACTATTTGATATATATAGTAGAGTCATGTTGTCACACTCCCTGTGTTGTTATCGAAGCCTCAATTAACTCTGAATTAAGTGTATTTTTGTAACAAACCAGAGTTAGTGGTTGTTGCTGGTTTTGTCAATAGAGTCTGGTCAAGCTTAGTGCTCAATGTTTTGGTCTGATTTGCTGGTGCTTTAGTGTACATCTAAGTACATTACATCCAAGTTTGTGCATTCAATGGCTCTTGTTACCAACTCTCTGAAGAAGCCATTTCAACTGTTATTTGTGAATTCCTGAACTATGCATCAGTGGTACCGCTCCGTGCAGGAAAGGTGAGGCTTCTGCTGCCATCTCAATACACTGAAGGATGTAATTTAGTTTGTGGTACATGGCACTAAATTGCAATGTGCTGCTGGATTCCCAGCTGTACTCCCCTTACTGCACATCTCCTCTCACCAAAATACCCAGCTGGTACAGGAAAGGTCAAACCTGAAAGCAGCAAACCTCAGTGTACCAGACCAGAACCCTGTATACCCAGAGACGTTTCTACATGTTCCACTAGGAAAACAACATTTTTATATTAACGTTTTGGCCTTTCCACTTCACTTAAGTCATTAGCAGGTTGTGTACGTGTGCCTCTCCTCAGGAGACTGTGGTGATGGAGGGCTGTCCTGTGCTGTCCCAGTTCCCAGAAGGATTTCTAGGAAAACTGCAGATCAGGAAGTCAGGAAAGGTGGAGCTGAAGCTGGGTGACGTCGTCATGGACGTCTCTGAGGGAGCTGCATTCTCCTTCCTGCAGGTACTGAGAGTGTGTGTGTGTGTG
>NW_023339651.1:21314124-21320634 GCF_004916995.1 Morone saxatilis | reverse complement strand
TAAGCTGTAACTTACTATGAGCAGATGTGTAAATCACAGCACACTCGAGTTTCTCTTACCATTTTAACTCAAACAGGTCACTTGTGTTCAGTTCAGGTGCTAACATACAGAGTATGTGGGGGATAATGCAAAATTAATTACCCCAAATTAGATAGGAAATTACACAGAATATATAATAGACCCCAAAACACAGCTAAACAATAATGCAAATACTTATACTTAAACTATTCTATCATTTTTGTCCTCCTTCCTTACAGTCCTTACAGAAGAGTGGATCACTATATGCTTATTTATTAAATATGTAAATAATATGAATAAGCATTGCAGAGGTGTTAACTATAAGGAGTCCGATTTTGTGCCTCAACCACCAAATGCACTCTGGGTAACAGGAAGTGGACGTAAGGTCAAAAGTTGAGTGCATGCTGCACCCACTGACCAATCAATCAAAACAGATAATTATATGTTTTTAAATCTAAAAATAAAGATAAAGATCTTTACAAATTAAACAATATAAATAAGCCACAGATATTTCTTTCTCACGGGGTGCTGTGGTAATCCTAGAGGTAGTTACAGCACCCCCAAGCCCCTCCCTGGCGCTGCCTATGGTAATAAGTATAACTATGGTAATCTACTAAACTTTTTGTATTCATCTTCGAAACTGCTTCACTTAACTATTGAAAACTCCACTGTTAGGTCAATATGCAATGAGAAAAACAAAGCCACCATTAATACTGAGTCCATCTGTCCTTCTTCCCTCTGCAGCAACTGGTGTCTGTGCATCTGTCTGACGGTCGGACTGGAGACATGATGGTGTTGGGAAACGTCCACCACAAACTGGTCTTGTCTCCTGACTTCCAGGCTCTGCTAAGACAGGCTGCAGCACAGCAGCAACAAGGGCCCTGATATCCCATCTACTGCACAGAAACCCGACAGAGCCCAGAGTTGAATTCTGTAGGAATCCTGCTCTGATGGGAGTTGTTTAGTTTCCACTCTGTTCTCCTACCTGTTCTCCTACCTCTGCTTTGAGGCTTAAAGGCAGCTACGTATGCAGGTTACCCTCAGTAGCCTTTTTTTCCTGTGATGGCAGGATCTGAATGATTTTGTTTTTATCTGTGGTATGAAGACAGTGCCAGAGGAGACATGTTTTTTTCCTTTTTGGAAAGGTGGTATCACACTCAACCCACTGATCCACAAGGACGATACTGTATGTTGTTACCTGAGCACTGATTTGCAGATGGATGACTTCACTTTTACACGTACCAGCACAGTGGCAAGCATGATCGTGAGCTTGAGACTATCTGAAGGTCATTGGCTACATGCTGAGTTAGTAGGCGCCCAGGGAAAGATAAATGAGTACATTCACATCTGACACCAGAGAAAGAGGATACCCACCCACAGCCACTTGTTATCAGAGACTTTGGCCCCGCAAAGCCACTGAGTGACAGAATTTTTTACATTAAACGGACAATTTACTCCAAAATACTCGTACCTATAGTGCTGTTTCTCCATCTAGATTGTTTTGGTGTGAGTTTTGGAAGTCTGCCTTCTCTCCAATATAATGGAACCAGATGGCACTCTGCTTCTTGTTAGCAGTTTCATGTTGGAATTATTGTCTTTCTTCATATCACTGTGCCGAAGGCTGAGCTGTAACGTTAGCTAGCGCAAATATGTGCTTCCTTCTGCGCATTGATGCAGTTGGTGAGTCTTGTTTGGTAGAAAGTAGATAAGTCCTACGTGAAACTGCTCACAACAAGGTCTGTGGATTATCTTGAGTAACTGGGTCATGATTTCTGGAAAGAGACATTGCTGTTGAGGTTGCATTTTTAAGCTTTGAGCATTTGAGAGAAGGTTGATATCCAAAACTCTTACACCAAACCAACAGATGGATTAATAGCTGTACAGGTAGGAGGAAAATACTGTCCCTTGAAGATGCAAATGCAAATCCCTGGACTGCTCAACCACTTACTGCACTGATGTACAGTCTGGACCTTTTGTAGCATTTAGCACACGTTATTGTAGCATTTTAAATATTGTTGTTAGATGTATGTTTGTGATGTGAATTGTTTAATTTTTTACAACTTAACAGCAGCTGTAAATCCAGATGTTGCTGACCTACAGTGGTTTAACTCAAGACTTTCATATATTGCCAGTCTTTTCATTACAGTTTCTGGAAGCCCCTTCAGATAATGTTTTTGGACAATTTCAGTCAGGTTTCCAGAACAGTTACAGCACAGAAACCAGATGTACGGGACTCCAGCTGTGGCTTGGTATATAAAGATTAAAGCTAGTCATGGCTCCAGATCAACTCTGTGTCCATGCTGTGCGCAGCATCAAGTCTTCAGACACAAACCTGTTGGCTCGTCCTGCGTCTAGAACAGTGGTTCCCAACCTGGGGGTCACCATAGATTCACGTGGGGCTGCAAGGATATTGTTGTTGTTGTTGTTGATTTGAAAACTTTTAAATTATAGATCTAACTCTCAGCATTTTGTTCATTTCTGCAAAGAAAAACAAACATTTTTTTTTATAGTTTAGATTATTAAAGACCTGAGAGCCTCCACTCTGATAAACAGCCTCATCCTGCAGTAGAGAAGTATGCAGTTAAAACAACCAAAGAGCTCATAGAACAATGAGAAAACATTTGTCAAAAAGAAGCCCATTAAGTCTGTATGAATAATAATGTCAATATTCACTTGAAATAATATGCTCAAATTGTACATTTACACAACCTTCCTGCAGTTACTGTGTTCACCGTTTGTTTATCAGTTCTCTACCGTATATCGAAAAAAGGGTGCGAGCCACTGCTCTAGACTGTAGACCAGAGCGATCCGTGGCTCTGGAATGACCTGCTTTAATGATGCCAGGGTTGCCTTATCAACTTCCTTTAAATCACTTCTTCGAACTCATCCTGATAGTATTTGACCTTTTATACTAATCTTATGTTTTATACTTGTAGATTGTACAGTTTTTTTGTAATGCATTCTTTGTTTCTGAATCTTTTTATGTGTAAAGCACTTTTAAAATTGGTTTTGAGAGATGCTGTACAAATAAACTTGTTATTCTACAGTAAATGTATTGAGTGTGGTCAGTATACGCTGTTGTCACTGTTGACTGTAAATCATGGTGCAACAGATGTAGATTTCCACCCACATGCTTGGTGTTAAAGCTGCAGTAGGTAACTTTTATAATAATGACTTTTTGTCATATTTCCTGACAGTAGTACATGAAACAGATACTATACAAACATTTAATCATTCCCTTCACAAGGTTGTGATCGTACAAATTAAAATGTAAATTCAACTAATCCCTGTGCATTCTGTGTGACCTGATCTGACATTCTGCAATATTGTCAACTGCAACTTTAATGCAAATTTCACTAGAACAAGTTGCCTTTCACACAAAGAAAATATTAGTAGGCAATATGGGTTCTTCAATGGCTGATGCTGATATTTAGAGAGCAGGGCGACCGATGGAACGTATGTAATGCTAATATCAAAACAAATAAAAGTGATGTATAATTTAATTATTCCATACACATTATCTAATATACATGGTTATTTTAGCCAGTGACATGTTGTTTAGATGTAATTTTAACTAATTTATGAAACTGAGAAATACATTGGGTTACGCTGTAGATTTCAGAATGTGACGTATTTAAGGGAGAGCGGGGTACAGTATGGAATCGGCGTTTAAATAATGTTTAAATAATTTCCCCCTGGGATTATTAAAGTATTTAAACAGATATAAACAAAAAACATATCTCTGGGGTCTGAGTGCCCCAGTCTACAGAACAAACACTCACAACTAACATTACGTTATAAACCACTTAACTGTTTACATACTGCTCATAAATAAAATAGTAAATAGTGAGACTTTACAAGAGTAAAGAGCTTATTCTAAATGTTCATTCTGTAGTATCTGACATGATGCTCAACAGATCGATTCCAGAATGCCGTTTATTGAATTTCATCAACAGTTGAGGGTTCTGTAGTTTTTTTAGGCACCATAAAGGCCATTTTGTAGAAATGCAAATGTTTATTCAGTACATAAAAACAAAGAAAACAAGCCATCTGATACGGTAGCACTAAATGCATCCTACAAGCAAAAACTGTCAATACTGAAAGTAGGTTCTTCATAATTAACAGAAGTGTGAGTATTAAATCTGGATTTTAGGATTATTAACTGACATTTGAGGTTGTTTTTCTGAGACAGTGGTTCATGACCGACATCATATAGTGGGGTCAGGACAGCTGGTATCATTTGGATGAACACATTTTTGGGTTTTTTTGGATACTTGGAACTTCTGGTGTTTAAAAAAATAAATATCAGTTTATGTTACTTATGCCATAAGAGACAAACAGTGTTTGAGGTTGCAACTGTACAAGCTTATGCTACACTAACAGCAATGAAACAAAGAATTCAGTCAGGTTGCATTCATTGGACCATGTGATCTTTAGAGGAAGTGCTTTCTGTAACTTGGCAAACAATGGCACTTTCCTGTTGACTCTGCAAGGGATAAGGCTGCTGTTATTCTACATTTTTATTTTCAACAAGACCCACGAAAAGTGATACAGGAAGTTAACCTGGGGGTGATGCCACTGTTAGGGGGCAATAATTCAAGTAGATGTTCACATATACCCGTCCAACCCAGACAAAGGTACCTTAATTAGGTTTTAAACCAGTAATGCTCAGAGGCGTTTGTCAAATATTGTTTTAAAGTTCTTTTAGGCTGGAAAAGTTTTTTTTTTTTTTTTACATAAAATGAAAAAATAAATAACTTAAAGCCTCAGGCCATTACGTCGACTTCTTCAAAGAATCGGTATGTAATATTTAGTAGTTGTCCTGATTATGAATTCACAGATTTTTGGTTTTAAGGGTAAGCAATATGTAATTTTGAGAAAATGTTTGTAATATTTAAAATATTTTCAAGTCTGGCGTTTCTGCAGCTTTTTTTTTGTTTTTGCATCAATAGTGATTTGGATATGTTAATTTACTACTTCACTACTTAATTTCCAATTATTGTGGAACTTCTAGAACAAAGTTTATCAAGGGCTGGTTAAATTCAAGCACTTTAAGGACCTCTTTATTGTTCAGTAAATCCAAGCACTTTCAAGTACTTGTTCGCCAACTCTGATTTTCGAATTGATGAGCTGATTTTGAAGGATTCTGATCTTTAGTAGAACAAATGGGCCTGGGGCTCGAGAGCACAGGACCAGTAAGGAAAGTCAGAGAAGAACTGGCTAACAACATTGTTGTTTGGGGTCTTTTCATGGATTTGTTGACAAGACAAACAGGAGAATTACAGGTTAACGTATTCTTTTACATTAATACTCCCTATGAAACACCAAAAAATAGAGAAAGGTGGTTGTTTTTGGGAGACGGGCATCTGAGTAACCTGCCTCAAGTACACTGTGGTTACACTCAGGGCTCTTTTGAAACAATCAGACAGTGTCTGTACCTTCTATAATCACTTTAACACCTCCATATCTGATGCAAGTAACTCACTTTCTTAATCCTGGAACAACCCACCACTCTACCTCATTGGTCAGGTATAGTACGGTGTCATTTTCACTGTAAAGTGATCTGGGTCTGAGAATGACAGAAAAAGCTTTGCCCTGTTGAACCTAAGGAGCATTTATGCACTGGGGAACTTGTTAAAGTTAGGCCCTGGGTTCTCAGAAGTCTATCTAAAAGTGTGTTCATGAACACACTTTTCCCCTCCAGTAAGATTACTAATTCACATCTTTGTGGGTCCTTCTGTGTCCTTTCTTGTGGTTTTGTGGCGTGTGTTTGTGGGTGGCGCGATCGGCGTCGCCTCTATTGCTTTCAGGCTAGTCTTTCGGATCGAAATCTTGGTAATAGTTATCCAAATCTACCAGAGACAGTGTAGGTATACCTCCCAACAATTATAGTAACTTACATCTAGTCTTGGTTCTTTCAGCCTGGCTTCTCCAAACCTAGTCTTTGCGCGGCACTAGGACACGGTGCAAGTGTGCCGTACACACAACCGGGCTTTGACTGCAGCTTGGATTCAGGATGCTGCTCAATGCCTCTCTGTAGAAGGTAGGAAGCCTTCCTGGCCTCTTTCTCAGTTTGGCGGAAGGAAGCTTACAGGCGCTGTTTGGGGCGCTTTTTTGTCCCCAGTGATGGCAGTGTTTGTGGGCTCGCAGGACAGGCTCTTGCAGGAGAGATGTGCACACCCCCAGGAACTTTGGTTTGGCCTGCTTTCCCCCTCTCCAACCTAGCCAGCACCGTCGGGATGTGTAGTGGAGCAGCTGCTGGTGTGCCACTCCTCCTGGAAGTCGCAGCCAACCAATGTCCCTTGCGTCACATACTCTTCCACCATTCCCAGGTGGAGATTGTTGAAGCCTGTGCAGCCAACTGTGGCCCGAGCCTGCTCACCTCACTGCCCTTTTGTATTGATTTGTCTGCATCCACCGTTGCTTGATGGTTGGTACTCTCACCCACAGTTTGGTGTCGTCCGCAAACTTTGATTGAAGAGGTTGGAGCTG
>NW_023339651.1:21310127-21314099 GCF_004916995.1 Morone saxatilis | reverse complement strand
GAGCTGAATGATGGTGTGCAGTCCTGCATTATTAGATCAACACAACTCAAAACATTTTTTGCAACTTAAAAGATTGATCTAAATGAATATATTAGAATTTAGAAGTCAGATTAGTTAGAATTACATATTAATATGGGGCTTATGGAGATTGAGACACTTCTGTAGCCAGCCTCGAGTGGCCATTGGAGGAACTGCAATTGTCAGCACTTCCATGTTGGCTTCATTTGACAACCACAGAGGTTGCCATTTGGTCACACCACATTTTTATATATATACAATATATATTTTTTAATAATATAATATTTAAAAGCATCCAATGCAGTAATATACATTGGATGACTTTAAAATCTCTATAGTTTGATTTCTTAAATAACCACACTCTGAAAAACCAATGTAGCCTATTGTCTTTTACATAGGTAAAGTAGTAGTGCATCTATAACAATGTATTATATAAAATCTTACTAATACCACACACTTTCTGAAAAAAAAAAGTAGCCTAACTCATTATTGTAGTGGTGTAAACAGCAGACTATTCCCCCCTGAAATGTAGTGGAGCTTAAGTAGGCCTACGAAGTAGCATAGAGTAATAGAAATATTCAAGTACTTTACAACTACTTAAGTACAGTGCTTGAGTAAAAGTACTGAGGTCAGTTCCACCAACGTCCTTCTAAGTACAAGAGCTGAACATTTCTTCCACCGCCTCCTCACGAGACACACACACACACACACACACACACACACCAGACAAACGCCGCCATCTTGTGGCTCCACCTGTGTAGTACGGTGTAAGAACAACAATAGCGGCTTAGTAGGAAGGAAATTAGATCCATTTAAACTGGACTAAAACAACAGGCGCCCAAACGGAACTGCTGGAGAAAATGTCACTGTTTGGAGGTCTTTAACATTTTTACTCAGTGCTGTTTGTTTTCTACAACCATCGCCAGGAAACTCCGCTGTGTTACGACAAGACGATTTGTCAAAGATTATGTTTTTTTGTTTGCAGCCTTCAGGAAGGACACCGTGCAATGCAACAACACCGTGTATAACATGTGATATAACGGCTTGGAGCATTTCTGTCTTGAGTGTACAGTTTTGCATTTTGGCGCAGTCTATTTGATATAACGTTAGCGAGTGGGAACAAAATGGAGGGTAAAAAGCTGCTGTTAAGTTGCGCTTAGCTTAGATTGCGTGTACACCGCGGTTTCCAACCTGAATGATCTGTTTGCAGGATATATTTGCTGGGCAGAAAGAAAGAGAAACGGCCAGAGCGATTTTTGAAGGGCAGGGACAGTGACGAGAGCCGTGTAAGGAATACAGACACGTTACTTTTGTAACGTCTTTACGTTACTTCCTACAAAGTCCCAGACTGTAACGTTGTCCGGTATGTGCACAATACACATTGTTTGTTTAGTCATATGAAACACCTAGAGCTACTTGCAAAGTAAAATAGTACAAGAGTGACCTGATATCACACAATGACCGACTCCGGAGACACAGCCAGTGTTCCCGGCTGCTCCGGCCTCAGCAGCGGGGCGGGGCTGAGTTTCACCGCGGGCAGTGGACTCCCAGGCCGCCTCAGGACTAGTCTGTCCTCCCCCACTGCACCTGGAAGACTGACGTCCCTCAGAACCAGGGATCTGACACTGGGGGGAGCCCTCAAAAAACCAAAGGTAATGAATGACACAACAAAGGGCTGGACGTTTGAATATGACTACATGAGATTCAAGCACCAATCATTTTCAGTATTAAATTCATTTTAAGTTAAGGACAGTTTTGAACTGGCTCACTGTATATTGTAAACCTAACTTTGAAAGCTCCCTTGCTGCCCAAGAGTAGTTATTTGAACAACCCCAGTAATATAGTTGTTGTCTGTTCCACAGTTACATTCATGTTGCCTTTTTGTCTAACTTAACATAACTTACATATCACCATATACTGACATTTTAGGGGCATTTTACACACAAAACAATACATTGCAACACCTAAGTGTCAAGGAATAATAATAATAAACTTGTTTATGATGTTTCTAAAGCACAATTAATGCATGAATGCAATAATAATAAAATACTGAAGACAAATAAGGCCATAATAGTTTTATTCTTTCTTGCTGGATTCAGAAAATAATGTATAACTTTCTCCACTGTGAGAAAACACCTTCCCTTCCTTCACAGGGAGGTCAGGGGTCAGCTCCAGGGTCTCAGTAAAAAACTGTTATTTGGTTTTAATGGCTGCCTTAATTAGGGATGCACTGATTAAGAAATCCTGGATTAGGATACCGATGTTTAAAATAACAATTTGGCCTATAGTGAGTGTTTTTCGTTGTTATTTATTTTCACTTTTGTGCCTATCTATCTACAAAGATAAGTATCTCTGCCTTGTTGCAGCTCAGTCTATTTTAGGGCATTTTGTTAAAAACATCATATTGCAATTGCTTTGACAGATATTGTGATTAGCGATTCATAAATAGGGTGGGAATCATTTGAAATTGATGTGACGAAGCACTTTGTAACCTTGTTTAGACAAGTGGCATGCAAATAAACTTTGCAAAGGGGTGTTTGTAACAAACAAACAAACATGTTTGTAGACCAGCGCATCTCTTCAGCACTACAGTACTTAATTATTAATGCTGTTTGTCACACATGTTACCTTTATCAAAAAAATTGCACCTCTTACAATTTGACTTAGCCATAATGCAATTTGGATAATATTCCGATTAATTGTGCAGCTCAGTCTATTTCTCTTCTGTTCCAAGATGTGACACACAGAGCTGAACAGCCGCTCAGTGTCTGTGCTGCTGCATTGAGCACATCAGTAGGTGTTTGCATGCAGTTTGTGCTAGTGATGGAAATGGAGATTATTTCTCCAATATCCAACTTGGAAATAACCAACACAACATTTAGCCAGTGTAAAACTGATGCAACACAACAAATAAACATCGGTCACTGGTATACAGTAGGTGAATGCCATCTTATTTCCTCATAGATACCAATGTTGGGCACATAAATCAGTGCAACTCTAGCGTTAATGCAGGGGCTAATAGGACCGTCACAATTAAAACATTTGTTGCTGCTCATTTTACTGCTCATCAGTATCATCACTAGCAAAATAAAGATTAGAGTCCTGAAATATTGAGTCTGGCAGCTAGAAAAGAATTCATAGCATATTAAATATATCAATGTATTTGTAGGGTTGGAATGGTATGAGATTTTTACGGTACAATAACTGTCTTAGATAATGTTATGGTTTCACACTATATAAGGTATACGCTATTACACAATTATTATCAAGTTACCGCTTACGAATAAATACTTGGTATTAACATTATTTTGTATTTATCTCCGTTCTCTTTTTCTTCCCCAAAGAAAACCTTTGAGCCAAATGTCCATGCTGTGAGGAAAAGCAAAGATGAGTGAGTAAACATACATAAAGTTTTAAGCATAGCATATAACGTGCTGTCAGTATGTCATTCTTAGTGATTATGAACATTCTGGCCGATTCTTCCCCAGATTAAAGGAAGAAGTCCGCGTGGCTCCAAAAAAGGAGAGGCGAGAGAGGGATGAGAGGAGGAGAGAGAACAGAGGGAGGAGGAGAGAGAGGCCTCAGACCATCCAGTCACACTCTATCTTTGAACAGGGTCCTGCTGACACCGTACGCAAAACAGGTTCACAACCTCTATTTTCTAGTGGAATTTAAGCACGCACACTACAGATGCATTAAGGGTGCACAATCAACCCGCCTCTATGTTCAGGCTGGCGTGGTGCTTCAGACCTGCATGACTCCACCAGCTCTCCTGTGTGTAAACTGCTGAAGAAAGAGAGGAAAGAGTCAAAGGAGGATGAAGATGAGATACTCTGTAAACTACAGAGGGATGATGTGAGTACTTCCTGGAAGTCCCCTCCAGTCAGAGATCAGTGTGCTGTTTGAATGCTGTCTGTGCAGAGTTTGACTCTAGAAGGATGTTTTCACATTTAT
>NW_023339651.1:21306281-21310027 GCF_004916995.1 Morone saxatilis | reverse complement strand
TAAAATAGATGATAAAGCAGGGTATGCTTTAGGGCGTGGCTACCTTGTGATTGACAGGTCATTCTCAGTGAGTCCATCCAGCTCAACGCACCAAACTCAGATCAAACTGTCAAACTAGGCAGTGCTGATCAAATATGAATTGAGATTCTGTTACTGCATTGCCTATTTCTCACCTAAAATTGTTTCAAAAACAAATTTAAGTGTACTGTTTTTTTGTTATATGAGATTGTGTGTGACCAGGCAAGGCGCCATTGTTTCCTGCTACGGACGAGTCGAAACTTCGCAGCCAATGAGCGCAGCTCAATTCGCAGTGCGTCACCTCCACTGGCTCTGTCTAACTGTCGAGGCTTCAAAACGGTGCTCCACAAACCAACGGATGACGTCATGATAGGGTCACACTTGGTTCCCACTCACTGTAACAGCCCAGAACAACCAACTTTGTTGTCCATACCTATTGTGATTAGCCAGCAACAAATTGTCTTAATAAGCCCAATAACTCCAGCTCATTCTTATAATAAATCTTGTAATCCAAGTAAAACATGTTTTAGTTGTCGACCCATTACTACAGATAGTAGTAGATACGGAGCTGGGGCTTGTCAGCACATTAACTGCTTTTAAATCATTGCTTAAAACATATTTTATTGGAAAGCCTTTTGTGATGTCTGACTTGCAATTCTTAGTTTTGTTCTTGTGTTTTATTTTATTCTGATATTTTAACTGTGTTTCGTTTGACTGTTTATATTTTGTTGTTTGTTTTAATCTCCTTTGTTTTGTCAAGCACTTTGTAACCTTGTTTAGATAAGTGGTATGCAAATAAAGGTATGATTATTATTATTAGTAGTAGTAGTAGTAGTAGTAGTAGTAGTAGTACTACTAATAACTTTACCTCAAAGTCCAATTGAAAGGAAAAATGTCATCTTCAATCAATATTATTTTTATTATTATAAGAAATAATATTGTTGCCGTTTTCTTTTTTCTTTTAAGATAATCTAGTATGAATGGATTATAAACCACATTTGATCGATGTGTGGAGATAAATGTCTTAAAAAATTTATTTGAAATGCTAAAATGATTCCTGTTGGGATGTTTTGGGGTGTGTATCCACAAGGCCCCATATTAAAATGGCAACTTTACAACAGAAATGTTTACAACCTGGTAAAAAAAAAGGATTTGGTCTCTATAAGCTAATAGAAAACAACAACTGTTATTTCTGGGTTGATTTTTTTATACTAAAATTCCACTATTTTAAGTTATGTCACTTACAATTTCTGAATACCATGAAAAACTCTCCTGGGGGGGGGGAGTTTCACTTCACTGTAAGATTCAGGAATGTTTTTTTTTTAGGGTTAGCATACTTATCGATCTGAGCTATAGCATGTGACTGGAGAGCATGTAGTTGGAGGACTGAGTTAGCGCCGGGAAGGGAGCTGAAATAGGAATAAATAATGTTAAATGTTTGGTAAATCAAGAATATGTTTACCTATTGTCATTTCCAGTCAGCTCAATTTCCTTTGAACATACAATTAATTAGAAAAACAACGTTTTATAGTGTATTTTGAATGCATTTGATGTGATGTGAAAAATGTCATTTCCACAACAGTAATTTTCATAATTTTTAATATTGAGATGGAAATGACAATACCAGTGTTGTACATGCATTTCAGTTGGCTGATCACTGAAAATATTGTATATTAATTTAAATAATTAAACAAAACACTTTATCAGCAGAATATTAGAATATTTAAACTGTAAAATTATTCTAATTAAATTTGATGTAGTTTGATCAGTATTTAAAAAAGCATTTTTACAATTAAATTTTACAGACTTTAATTTAAAACCATTTTGAACTTAAAATACCATTGATATTTTGGGCATATTTTCCCCCTGTACTGGGTCGGGGACAATCCCATGCCAGTTTGTGATAGTCAGTATTCTCTCTATCGCTCCTCTGTAAAAGTTAACTAGAATTTGGAGAATTTTGCCCCACCTCTGCTCCTCTGATGTAAACAGAGGTTTGTGTCTATGCCTCTTTTTTTCCTAAAATTGCTGTTGGTTAGCAATAGGTTGTTTTCTGTGGATTCCTCCTGATGTGAAGTCATTGTTTAAAAACCAAATTAGTTTAGAATCCAAAAATTCAAATTTGTTTCAAATATTTATTTAAGTTATGCCACTTACAATTTTGCATAATGAGGAACTCTCGTCATTTCCACCACACTATACAAAAAGGAAATTCAGGGATGTTTTTTTAGGGTTAGCATACTTAGTGACTTCAGCTATAGCATGTGATCGGAGAGCATGTAGTTGGAGTTAGCGCCAGGAAGGAAGCTGAAATAGGAATATATCAAATGTTTGGTTAATCAAGAATATGTTTACCTGTTGTCATTTCCAAACAGCTCATATTCAAAGGAATATATTTCAGATATTTTTAAGAAATTTCTGCTGTAAAGTTGACCATTTGAATAACTGCACAAATGTCAACACTGCACAGTATAATTTGAGTGATTATGTTATTTTTTATGAATTTTATTTTAAAATATGTGTTGTGATAATGACTTTGTGTGGCAGGAAAGACAATATGTGTCGGAAATTACATCTACTAAACAACATTGTTTGTTTGTTTTTTCAAAAACATTTTTGATTTTATTGCCTTTAACTGACAGAGACAGCTGTAGAGTGACAGGAAAGGGAGGAGAGAGATTGGAGGACATGCAGCAAAGGGGCACAGAAGCAAGGTCTTAGCCTTGGTACGTGTCATAGTTGCAAGTTACTTAGATTAAAGGTCCACTGTGTAGGATTTAGTGGAATCTAGCAGTGTAGTTGCAGATTACAATCCCCTCTAAAACTATGATGGCTGCGAAACTTGTGAAAATGGAGATCAAAATATTGAAAGAGTAATGCAATGAAAGAATCCATTAACAAATATCAGTATCATCGATAAAACAAAATTTCTCTCTTCTTTCTATTCTCATCTGATCCATTATTGAAATTCAAATGCCTCAACAGCAATACCTGCAGGCCATGTAAGAGGGGACAGGGCAGTCTGTGTAAAGTGGCGATGGAGGACAGAGGAGGATCGGTTGCTGCTAACTTCCTTAGGGTGGGATTTCTTCTATCAATTTAATACAGTTCTTTTCATGCTAATCTGTGATTGATCATTAAGATGATCTAGATTTATTTGACTTTTTTTTATTATTCTTAATTTATACGAGTGTGAAACAATGATGACAGGTCTATTTAAAGAGGTACTCCACCATAAAACGTGTTTTTTAAATTTGAATTATACGATTACTGTGATGTAAAATGTGAGTGGAGAGTTGTGTAACTGTATCTCAAGCTGTGTGTGCGTAATCAGAATTGTAAATGTGTAAAAAAAAAAAAAATGTACTCAGATTTGCAAATCTATTGAGATTTAGCGTGATGTTGCGGCGCTGTGTATCATTTTGGCCGGCACTGTTCACACTGTGCTCAACTAGCGCCTCAGATTTGGACACACAGCAGCTGTAACCTGAACGCAAACAGCCCACAGCTAAGCAAACTGTTTACAAAAACAGCCTCTGTGATGAGAGGATGATATGTAATGTAACAGGCTTTACTAATGACTGCAGGAATCAAATGTTACTTATGTAGACTGATATCCACCTGCCTAAAACACTTTTATTCCAAAAAGGTCTGAAGAGGATGTATGGGCTGATATTTGTGTCAGTAGAAACTGAATTTGAATTATTTAGAGCTGAATCTGAATTGCC
>NW_023339651.1:21306028-21306181 GCF_004916995.1 Morone saxatilis | reverse complement strand
TACCTATGAATATTATATTCGATTATTTACAACGCTTTGATGAAATGCGAGAACACATGCCACAAGACATGAGATTTGCGAGTCTAAATGGAACTAAGGAAAACAGGGGCTCTAAATTACTGAACTTTTCATCCACAGGAGTGTTAGAGAACT
>NW_023339651.1:21305517-21306000 GCF_004916995.1 Morone saxatilis | reverse complement strand
CACACTAATATAAAGCTAACTCTTGAAGCATTGTTTCTGTTCTCTGTGCTTGTTGCATTTCAATCTCTCAGCTGGTCCAACTTTCCACACTCGCAAATCTCTTGTGGAAAGTGTTCTCCCATTGCATCATAGCATTAAAAAACTGCAAAAAACTGAATTCTATGAAATTCTATGAAATATCCTCATAACTGTCTAATAACAATGTAAACACACATGTAGCAGTAGCCAACAGTATAAATCAAAATGTTAAAATACGTTTATTGAAGTCGGGTTGAGGTGGACCATTACTGAAGGTGGAAAAGACGACGCCATTTGACCCTCGGCTCACAACCATTACCATGTCATGGTTTTTGGTGTCAAACCAATGCCGACCAATGTTGATAACTGACCTCTCACAGTAGAAGCCCCTCAATGGGTTTTTAAGAATTGTCACTACAACTGAACCTTCTTAAGCCCGGTCCCATTTTGCTCTGTGCTCCAATA
>NW_023339651.1:21304175-21305430 GCF_004916995.1 Morone saxatilis | reverse complement strand
GACAACCACATTTTGAAGATGGATTATAGATAATGTTATTGGAGCCCAGAGCGAAAAGGGGTCGAGCTTAGATTGGGTCAATTATCAGAGTTTTGAACTTGAATGAATAAATGAATGGAAATATCATAGACATGTTTGGAATTCAAGCTTATAGCTTGGCAAGAATTTTAAAAATTTCTTGCCTCTTGTGGTGACAAATCTATTGATGCAGCTGTAAGAAAAAAATAACTAATCATTATAGTTTGTACGTATGCAAACGAATGCACAGTTTGTTGGTGGCCTTACCCCCACTACATCCTTGAACGTGACTCTTTCGACTGCTTCTAGGTGAGAAAGGTGATATTGGTGACCGAGGACCTTATGGTAAATCCGGCAGAGCTGGTCAGATGGGTCCTCAAGGTCACACTGGCATGAAGGGCAGCAAAGGCAGCATGGGCCTCCCTGGTGAGCCCTGCAAGTCTTACTTTGCAGCCTTCTCTGTCGCCCGCAAGAAGGGTCTACACTCCAACGACTACTACCAGACACTGGTGTTTGACACAGAGCTAGTCAACCTCTATGGTCACTTTAACATGTTCACTGGTAAGTTCTACTGCTATGTGCCCGGCATCTACTACTTCAGCCTGAACGTGCATACATGGAACCAGAAGGAGACATACCTACATGTGATGCGCAATGAGCAGGAGGTGGTGATCCTCTACGCCCAGCCCAGTGACCGCTCCATCATGCAGAGCCAAAGCCTGATGCTGGAACTTGAAAGAGATGACCAGGTCTGGGTCAGACTCTTCAAAGGCGAGAGAGAGAACGCCATCTTTAGTGATGACTTTGACACTTACATCACCTTTAACGGACACTTGATTAAGCCCAAAAATGAGTTGTAGGTAGAAGACTGGACAAGTGTGAGTTGGCACCTAGAAAGGTTGAATATGGACGAAAAATGGTCTAAAGGGGAGCTTCATTAATATATTATCAATGTGGTATGAAAAATCATGTCATATAGACAGTGGTTTTGTACAGAAAAACAACTCACTCACAAAACAAAAAATTAAATCAAGCCACACAATGGGACTTGCAGGTAATATTAAAGAATTTGCGGCATTCACTAATTGTGTCCTATTTAGAGATTTCTACTAGGTACTAACAAAATTCATTAGTGCTTCTGACCTGCCTGTGTCCACATGGGTAAAAAATCAATTTCACAAAATTGTAATGCCTTAAAGTCCAGGTGAAACGTAAATCAGAGAGCTATTTGCTTCCA
>NW_023339651.1:21302467-21304075 GCF_004916995.1 Morone saxatilis | reverse complement strand
TTATGATAGAAAGGTGTCAGAACACAGTGCATCACAGTTTGTTGGTATGGGGCTGCAGAACATTATGACCACCAGGGTGCCCAGGTGGTCAGAATGTTATGGCTGATCGGTGTATGTGCTTGTAAATCTGATTTAATGACATGAAAGTTCAAAGAGTTCTCTTTCATGTGGTTCACCCATGTACAAATGTGGACAATCTGTAGGTCCGTGTGTAGGAAAGATTGGAATCAGAGGTCACTGGAGTGAACTGGGATTAACTCAGGATTAAAGTTTCCACCATGAACCCATGAGTCTTTGAACTTCATCTCTTAGGACACAAAAAGATAGTCACATCCATATGGGCATTCTCTACAAACACACATGCATGCACACACACACACACATTTACTCATACACCATCTGTAATGTGTAGGTAAGATTAATCAATGAAGTCAAACATTGTGGACTTTGAAGACAGCATGCCTGCCCAATGTTCAACCAACCATGACTCACAGCGGTCTACCTTCATTTCACACAGGAGATCAAGATTTAAAAATGACCTTCAACCAGTAGGGCATCTTACCACTCATGACCAACCTGTCTGGGACCCAGTGTCACACAAACAAATGCCAAACACAATCATCCTGATAACACATTTTCAACCTCCAATGTGTTTGCAGTTATTCCTACTTGACATCCCATTGCATTGCCATTGTAGGTAATCATACTGCTAAACCCAGCCCAGACGCCAAAGTGTGTATAACCTCTGTCATACACTAGAGCAGGGGTCTCAAATTCAAATTGGCTTGGGGTCACTGCCAGTATTGTCATCTCATGAGATGGCCACTTCAACGTCAAAGTACTACAAGAAAGTAATATTCAGAAAATATTTCCATTACTAACATCATACTTAACAAAAACAACTGCAAAGCAGTTTATATAGATTTTTATATCATCCTTGTATATGATTTGTTGTTCATAGCCAAATGACAAATAAAACCCTGAAACCTGTTCTCTTCTTATCAATCCTTTCCGCACATTTGCAGTCACCTTTGCCATTATTTTGCATTTCTTTTTTTTATTGGGTAGTTTGGGTATTTTAAATTAATAAAAAAAAAAACTAGAAAAAAAAATTATATTTAAAAAAAATATTATTATTATCTTGCAGGAAGGATTAAATTGTATTTTTTTACATCATGTTGTGGAGCTGGAGGAAGGGCCATGAAGGGCACTACAGGACACCATGTTAGTGCTGCATTGTGTCGCTTAGATGTGAAATGTACTCACGTGTCACAAAGTCTGTTTTGGGAAGAGGCTTAAGTGGAAACACAGGACTTACACCTGGGAGACGGCTGTTTAAGTCATGTGTGAAGCCAAAAGTCAATGTAGACTCATCAGGTACGGAATGTAACTTACGATGTTTTCCTAAACCTAGTTTTAAAAGTATTTTTGCTTCCTAAACATAACCAAACTGCACTTATTAAGTCTAACTGGATGTTGAGTATTTATTATTGTTATCTTGACTGCAGAAAGAGCATATTTTAAAAATGTGAAACTGCCACGCCTAGATGAGAAAAAATATGACAATGCCAAAGTGGGCGGCTTGCTCCCGATGCCGTGCATCGGTGT
>NW_023339651.1:21299207-21302419 GCF_004916995.1 Morone saxatilis | reverse complement strand
TGCCATCACTGAGTGAATGTGTATACTCTTTAGCCTGATACCAGTTTGATACCAGGCTAAAGCCTGATACAGTGGTACTGTGCAAATAGTACCAGTGCTACCGTACCTAGTATGCCTGATGAGGCAATCAAAATATTAATTTTGTTGGACCTTAAAATAGAGAAGAAAACCATTCAACTGCTATACCAATCATCCCAACCTGCCTACTTAGATATATGTTGTATTAACTTCCGAGAAAGAGAAGCACACAGGCACTTCCCTCAGGTTTTGAATGATAAGCAGTGCAGGGCTAGCATTTTGTCTTTGGTCTGCAGCCTAGACTCTTTGCCTTCAGGCCAGCCAGAAATGAAGACAGCTGCTGTACAGGCCTGACTGTCTGCTCATGTGTTGTAACTTCATCCAGCCAAGGATAGCAAATTATTGGTAACCAGACGTTTAAATAGATTTAAATAAATTTTTTCAATATGTGTCTCCAAAATGCTACCATAATTCATGTTCCTTCAAAAATATTTCTCTTATACAGCGTTTAGTTGCCATTCCAGCAGCGTACTGTAATGGCTGGAAAAAGTGTGCTGGTTGAGATCCAGGAGTTAGTCATTTTGGATATCTCGTTAACAATGTAAAAACATTTTCTTGGTTGTTTTTTGCAGTTTCCTGATATTGTTTCCTGTTTTATTTTGGTATACTCACCTTAAATGAACCCACAATCAACACATCTGGTGTGGGTTTCACGTTCCCACTATGTCTTTCTTGGGGTTCATTGTTTCTGAGGGGAGAGTTCAAATGGATTCAGCTCAAGTTAGTGTTATCTTGGATTGGTCCATTCCTGTCAGCCGCAAACAGGTTCAACTTTTTTGGGGTTTGCTAACTGTTACAGATGTTCCAAAAGGTACTTTAGTACTGTGGCAGTTCCTTTGCATGCTCTAACATCCTTCAATGGCAATTTCCAGTGAACCCCTCAGGCTGACTGGGCTTTCCAGAAACTTCAACTGTTTCACTACAGCCTCTGTGTTGGCCCTGACCTGCTCCAGCAGTTTTGTTCGAGATATGTTGGGGGTTCTTGTGGTGAACTACCAATGCACTAGGAAGGACAACAGACTCCATCCATGTGCTTGCCTCTCCCAGAAACCTTCTGCAGAAAGGAATTATGATGTGGGAAACCGGGAGCTGTTGGCGATAAAGGTGGCATTAAAGGAGTGGTGCCACTGGTTGGAGGGAGTATCTGTTTTCTTGTGTAGACTGATCACAAGAACTTGGAGGGATGGCAAAGTGGTGCAACCCTTATCAGGCAAGGTGGGACCTGTCTTTAATTGTTTCTCTGTCCTATCACCCTGGTCCCAACCCCTCCAATACCCCAGGCAGTGCCTCTTCTCTCCCTTCCCAGGTGATCCATTGGGCTTACACCTCACTCCTCTCGGCATTTCTGGTGGCCCTCCATGGAAAATGAGGTCGGACAGTCACTTCTTGCCCAGTGTAAACGTTTTACATCATCTTCGCCTGCTTCCTGATCCTCATTGACCCTGGTCAGACATTTTTATGAAGGTATTATTGGGGCCAAACAACTGGCAACAATCCAGCAGTAAATATGTCACAGACAAATTTTGCACATCTGTAAATCAGTATGTAAATTCATGAAATGAGAGTTTCACACCTGTACAATATTTTTTGTCTTGGATATAGGCTATGATGCTTGCAGCTCTTTCAGTATGCTAACAGTTGGCTGTCATGCTAAAAGGAAAGTCACAGGAGGCGTACTCCTCTGTAATGTACCCAGCAACAAAAATGCTGCATTCATGGTGTCCATGTTGTTGATATGTTGCTTTGGTGCATGCATAAGCACATTAGTTTGTGCCTGCATGAACATGCAGTACACTTAAGTTAGTTAAGTCAGTTATTATACTTTCCAGGTCTGCAAGTAAGCAAGTGTCTGTTAGAGTCCGTGTGATATAAATTGCATTATCACAGTGTGTACGCATAGGCTCTGTGTGGACATCTGTGTACTAACAAACTGACTGTGACTGTGCAGACTATACGCACTACACTATGGGGAACATGTTCTCTGGAAAATAGTATAAACAGAACTACTACATGGCATCCACAACTGTCCGTGTACACGTCCATTTGGGAGTATATTCAAGTCTTTAGGGTCCCAGGAGTTTTAAAACTGGTCACCCTATGTAAACACTGACAAGGAAAACTCCCTTGGTGAATAAAATGGTTTAGTCTATGAAAATAGTCTCTGAAAAAGTGTGTTTTCGCCCTGCTGAGGTGCCACAGTTCATCCATCTTGTAGGCTAGAGAGCAAACACAAGAGCACAGTTGGAAATCCCCGCTGTCTCAGTTTCCTCTTCAGCGTCTCCTGAAAATCCCATAGAGAGCTGATGCTCCTCCAACTATCACTAAAACGTTCTGGTTCAGTGAAAAAAAAAGTTTGATCAGTGGATTGTGGGATGTTGAAAAGTTCCTCCTTGATGAGTGTGATCAGCCATTACAGTTGAGATCATCAGCCACAGCCAATCACTGATTACTAGTCAGACTTCTAAGATGACACCAGTCTGAATTGAATGTCACATTAATGTAAAAGTTTCTATATCACAAGGTTTAATACACAGAGAGTGATCATACGTATGTAGCCCGGTGTAAAAGTACAGGGGTTAAAATAAGTTAATTTGTAATAAAAAACAATTATTTCAGTTAATTAATTAAATATTTCAGTAATGCAATTAAACTGAAAGTAATTTAGGTTAAAAGCAGTGAAAGATGAAATGTTAACCGAGAGATTAACATAAATTCATAATAAATAAAGTAGAGTGTAAATAGTTAATTAAGTAGTTACATTAAACTGTTCTGTATAGTAGCTGAAGAAAAGTGTGTGGTAAACTAAACATGAATATTCAGATTTGTGTCATTGGTTCATGCTGTTTCATTTGATTGGTTGCTGTAGTTATCACTCAATGTCACCTGTTGGTAATTGGCCGTAGGTATAATGACGTTTTGGTAGATAACTTGCTGAATGTTTCAGTAACAGAAGAAGCTGTAGCTGAGGACAGTAACCTGGACACAGTGGATTAGGGCGCTTGGGTTTTGCAAGAGTGACTGTGCTAACTTAGCAAAGCCAGCGAGCTGCTAGCCAAGAGGACGCCATTGACATTGCTGAACGGAAGGACTGTTTCGCGCTTCCTGAGGAACTATGCTTTCTTCTGCCGTTGTTT
>NW_023339651.1:21297601-21299172 GCF_004916995.1 Morone saxatilis | reverse complement strand
GGACTCCCGGTAGAAACCTCCTGAACCATGAACACTGAAGGAATCCTAACCAGGAGAAGCTGACTGCAATGACGCCAATGGTGGTGAAGACAATTCAATTCCCACGTTATCTAACTTTGAGGCTTCCATATGTTTTCCAAAGTATACAAATATGTTTGATTTGTTGTCAACAACAAATGTCCATGGTGTCCAGTGGTATATGTGCAAACCCAATGCTCAGTAGAAATGAATACTAAAATGATGCAAGTTGAACAAAAACAATACCTACAAGCACTTACACCTACAAGCACTGTGGCTGCTGTTTTGTGCTCATAATAGAGTTGGAAAGCAGAAAATCTATGTAATTATGTCAAAATCAGTCTTTTGCGTAGTGAGGTGGGTGCTGTAATCCCACAAAACTAAAGTAATTATTATATACTGTGCACAACAGCATATGCTCATACTTGTTGTCACATAGACCTAAATTAATTAGTCTAGAAATGTGATTTTAAAGGAAAGTGCTCCTGGATAAAAACTGCTCAGTGCATCAACAAAAGCTGTTGATGTACAAGTGTTTATTTTTTTTATAAGCTATCACCCTCAGAGTACAGGGCATTCAAGGTCTGACATCTGGGAAAGGTTTGTCCTACACTTGTAGAAGTTGAGTGGGTGTACAACTGATGCCAAGTGGAATGTCTTTGCATGTGCCGTCTTTAATGTGTGTGTAGGCCAGCTGTCAGAGCACAACAACTGCAAGAAGGACCCGCTGCCAACATGCCTGGATCTTGTTTAATTGCGGTTGCTTCATTACACTCACAGTTTGGAATCAACAGACCATAGCTAGTGCTTGACTCGCTTCCCTACAAAGTTCTTTGCAAGAAGAGGAATCTTACTTTTGCTGTTATTTCTTCGCAATGAAAAATGTCTGTCTGGTTCCTGTGCCACTCTGCTGCAGCGCTTCCTTTCTTAGGTTGTCGTCCCGTCTCTCCCTCCTCAGGTCATTCTTTTTCTCCTCAAGCACAGAACATACACAGTCTGCCAGAGAGTCTTGCTCCTCCAAACAAGTGGAGAAGAGGAGGAGGAAATAGAGACAGAAAGTGGCGAATGAGAGAGAGGAACAGAGGAAAGCAATGCTAAATGGATCTGGGGAGGAGGAGCTCCGAGCACAGCTCTAACCCAAAGAGGAAAATAACAAAAACACAGAAGATAAGAAACAGACGAGTGCTGTGTGTGGGAGAAGAGTACAGAGAGGAGGAGGGTCAGAGCAGCAGAAGCTTTGGCTTAGTAAGATTCCCAACTGAGTGAAATTACTCGGAAGTGGAAACTGTGATAAGATCCTTCTCTAAATACTTCAGTGCTTCCTTTCTTATTTCCTTTAGCAAGATACAATGGACCTTCCTTAAATACCAAAGGAAAGGAGATAATGTTGTCCCATAATTCCTTGTGGTAACAATATTTAAAGTGATGCACCATTGTAGTTTCACATCAAATAAAAAGAGCTCCAGTGCACAGAAAGTTGTATTTATCGTGAAAAAGCTTAGTCAGGGATAGAACTAGCACACAGAGGGCATTTTACCACATTCTTTACACTG
>NW_023339651.1:21292677-21297521 GCF_004916995.1 Morone saxatilis | reverse complement strand
CTGTTCATTTGAATTTGTTCTAAACTGGATGTTTTAATTTTTTATACAGTTGAACTGTAAATGTACAAGTCAGGTTGGATAGGTTTACATTTGCACTGCCGCCACTGCTGGATATTGTTATCCATTACTTGTATCTTTTTCACATTTTAATGCTAAAGCAATACAGTGTTTCATCCACTAGGTCTTTCACAATTGTTTCTTAAACTTTCAGCAAACTATTTCAAATATCGAACCATTTATCCACTATTTTTAACTACTTGCACAATTTATTCACTACTTTTAGCCTTGTCATCACTGAATACTTTCTGCTAACTATCTGTTAACTGTTTATTCATTATGTTAAAGCTGCTTTTTATTAAAAAAATGTCATATTTGCTAAAACTTTTACTTTATCCTGACAGTAATACATGAGGCAGATAATTGACGCTGGGAATGAGATTCAACAATCAATCTTAAAGCCTCCGACCAAAAAGCATCTTTATATCTTTCTCAGCTCTGATTGGTTGTTTTCATCCAGTGGATTCTTGCAAATACCATTAGGAGCCCTAGAAGGAGCCAGAGGAACCTGATTGTTTCACAGATTATCTGTCTCATGTACTACTGTCAGGATTTAGTGATATAAGTTTTAGCAAATATGACAAAGTTATTTTCAGAAAAGTTACCTACTGCAGCTTTCATCTGTAAGTCATTTTACCTTTCTATTTAACCATTTAAGTATTGCTATTAGAAGTTATGGATAAATAGTTAAAATACTATAAATTGATATCAGTCTTAACTATTTATTAATTTGTCTGCTTGCACTATATCTTTCCCATTACCCCTAACCAATTGTAGAAGTACCCCGGGTTGGAAATCAATGCATTAGAGAGAAAGGTTTGGAACGACTGTTCTGGAACACTGATTGCCGGACAGAGACATTTTCCAGTATCCATCTGCAAGGACAAAGAGCATAGCGGGTCACAGCTTCCGTCTGAAGGAATTTCTCAACCAGCATAAACAACCTGCATTCTTATTGAGGTTGGGAACAAAAACAAGGAGGAAATGTATAATGACAACGTATATGTTGTCCGTGGTCTGTGACATTCTGACATATTGCCAGGTGCTTTTTGCAGCTGAGGAAAACATTGAATCATTGATAGGACTTGATGCAACAAGAGAGGAATGGTTCAGTTGCCATCACATGACCAAAGTATGGAATGTCGGTCACTTGTATTGTATATGGGGGGAGATGGTAAGCCCTGTCTCCGTTCAAAGATTATTTGAGGAGTCTGATGTGAATGTCCTTGATGTTTCTCTGAAGTGGTTAGGGTCTGATGTGTACAGCTGAGGTTGTCTGTTTCCAGTATTCGTGCAGTGCCTTCTACAGTGCTTGCAGATCTTAAGATGTTGAATGACTTGAGGTAAGTGCTGACTTTTTGTGACATAAAACCCTCTGGCAGTCCACATAAGCAAGTGCCACTGGGACGCTTCTATTTCCCATTAAGTTAGCAGGGTCCAATCTGATCCAGGGCCAGGGCTGGATTTCCTTCCTCCAGTCTTTGTGCTCATTGGCCCTGAGTGCCCCTTGGACCTGCTGCACCTCTCTATCCTCCTCCTCACGGATAAGATGGTGTGTTGTCCTCACCACTGATCTCTCATGTTGTAAGTGATGTTAGAGCTCAAACTAAGACACTGATCTGTGTGAGTAGGTTTCCTGTACATTGTGGTCTTTATGCCCCCATCAGCCTTACACTTTTTTTAAAAGATATTTTGAAGCTTTGTGAAGCTAGACAAGAGAGGGGGGATGACATGCAAGGGGCCACAGGTTGGAATCAAACCCAGGTTGGTGCCGTAAGGTTGGTGCACCCCAGCCTTAGACACTTGATGTCAGTGTAACTTCTATTTCCACTCACCTGATGTCAGCTAACATTGTATCATATTTTTATAATATATCACGTGATGACACGCCATATCCATGACAACTGAGCAAATCAAAAAGTGGAGAACGATGAACGCTCCAGAAAAGCAAAATAAATAATAACTGAGACTGATCCTAAAATGATACAGTGTCTGGTATGATATTCCAGATATTCACAAATTCAATCATAGGAATCAGTATTGTTCTTAGTTATCTCTGAATTAAATGGTGATCCAATTATTCAGTCATTTCAGTCACAGCGAGCTGTGGCTCACAAGGTAGAATGAGTCATCCACCGATTACAGGGTTGGCAACTTAAAACTCCTGCAAAATGCTTCTGAACACAATGCATCCTGAAGACACTGAACCCCAAATTTCTCCCAGTGGTCAGGCCAAGAACTGGTTGCTTAGCTTGCTGTCATCTGCATGTGAGTGTGTGAATGAGAGCAAACAGAAACATGCTTTGGGTAAAAGCGCTACATAGATAAATGCAGCCACTCCACATCACATATTCACCATCAGTCTGTGTGTGAACCCTAAAAACCAAAATAAATAATCACTGACAATTGCATCAGTATGAATAAATCCTAAACCAGTACATACCATAGATTTGGTTATTGTTGCCAGACTCTCATTTGACAATGTTTGGCCTGTACACATCTCTATGCAGAGGTAGAAGGCAACAAAGTACAAGTCCTTTCTTACTGTACTTAATTAGTTTTTCAGGTATCTGTACTTTACTTGATTATTTATTTTTCTGACAACTTTTTACTTTTACTACCTACATTTTTACAGAAATATCTGTACTTTCTACTTCTTACATTTTCAAAAGGCTTTTGTTTTAATGCATTTGAGGTGAATTATTGCTATTAATATTGTTTTTATCATTACACACCTTCCCATCATCACGACCGGTGCATATCATGCATCATGGCAAAATCAACCAAGAAGACATGACGGAACTGACAAGAGAGGGAGACTTGATCCTGTTTGAAGTTTCAGTTTTGCACAGAAACAGCCGGTAGAAATGTCCTTCAGAGAAACCAAGAGAGTACTTTTCACACAAGTATCTGAATTTCTACTTGATTAAAGAATGCGTATCTCTATTTCCAAGTATTTATTGTGTAAATAAATATGGTAAATAAATCTACATTTAGTAAAGGAGAGAGCCGATACAAAGGTAACACAGCATGTTTCTCCATGCCCATACAAGTCTGATATACCAAACTCCGTCAGCAGGCATAGCATTCAACAATGACATCATACCCTCGCAGTGTTACGCAGAAAGCTTTTGGACCAGGGTTGGTAAGTTCACACAAGTCATTTGTTTTGAATGACAAGTTGTGTTTATTGTTTCATATGTCAGTTATGATCATTTGACATAATATTTTGTACCTTAACACATCCTGAAGTTTGCCATACCAGTAGAGCTTTTCAGTATGGAAGCAAGTCAGGTCTATCTGCCAGGATCAAAGTAACTGATGTTTCTTCCATCCCTATGGTAATGAGGGTTTCTTTCTCGGGATGTAAAAAAAATATTGATACACTTGCAATACTTTTGTGATATTGTATCGATTTTCAAAAACACTATCGACTTTTGTGTTTATATTCCCAATGCTAGAGAGCAGTGTTGTAAACTGAAGGCAATGATGTTGAATGCTGCAGCGACTGTGATAAATACAAATGCAAATCCTAAAATTCGATTTTAAAAAGAAATTGCAATATATTGTCTTGCTTACAGTATCACAATATATTGATTTGTAACCACTATATATCGTGATACGTATCGTCATACTTTTCTTTTGCCCCTTGTAGGGCTCTTTTCTCTCTCTGTACCATATTATCTGTTCCTTTTATTTCATTTGTTTTTTTCTAACTTGTGCAAATGAATAAACAAATAAAAATAAGATTATGAATAGAATGTTTGTTTTGAATTAACACAATTTTCGAATTAACACAATTTTAATGTAAACGTTTAATTAAAAAACATCAAATAATTTACAAAATGAAACAAATGAAATTAATTTAAAAAAGAAAACTTATGTTAGTAATACAGCAAAGGAAGTGTGTTATTTTTAAGTTGTTATACTGTTAATTTCTCTGTTAAAACAGCTATTTTAGTTTTAGGTAAGTTCTAATATCAGTCCCTAGCATTCCCAAGAACTGAGGAGCAGCAGCTTATTGTCTAGTCATGCATATCATACACTGTTTGTTCATACATGCACTGTAAGAGAGCATATCTTGATAAAAGAAGTGAGTTAACGTTACTTTGTTTTTGAGTCACTCATTCCCATGAATTAAACCTCAAACTCAAAAATAATTGTTGAATAACTTAATTGTTTTCAGTGCACTTGAATCTGTGCAGTATTTTAAGTATGGGCCATTTAATTGTTTGTTCCATTGACCCATTTTCTTTAAGTTGACTTAATATCATTACAAAAATGTGAGCCCCACAGTGTTAATGCTGTGTAGCTTAGGATCTTTTCTATTTTTGTGATTTGATGAATGGATTTGGATAATGAATTGTTTAGTTACAATAATTTGTACTCAAGTCAAATATTTTTTTCATACTTAAATAGTTTGAGTTATTAAACTTAAATGTTTTAAAGCAATCAGTTTCCTCAAACAGTTGGAGTTGAACTAACCTCACTAGCCCCATATTCACTACAATATCAATATTTATCTGTATTCCCTGGTGATTGTATCTTGCTGGAAAAGCTCTTCAACTGAGAATTTCCTGCAGAGCAGTGACTGATTCACTGTACTGTTTCCAAATATCCACTAGATGGCACCATTAGTTTGAGCTCAAACTGCTAAAGACACCATTCAGATGAATGTTTTTCTGGTTAGGAGCTATTTGTCATCAGTGGATTACTGAGATTTTAAAATGATTCATAGCTGTAGATCAGGTATAATCTGTGAGGGAAACTCAGTGGTACTCCTGGGG
>NW_023339651.1:21292364-21292661 GCF_004916995.1 Morone saxatilis | reverse complement strand
CCAGATTTTTAACCATGATGTATTTGATTCTCTCTGAATTCTCTCTGGCTGTAATGTAAAATAACTGATAAATGACCCTGGCCTCTGCTCCGCCCTGAGCTGAAGCAGAACATACAGTGTGTCCCACCCTTCAGACAGAATCTTTACAACGGGCTGAAAAATGCTGAACATGTGTTTCATGTTAACATGGCTGTGTGTTTATGAAAAGATAAGGTGAAGTTTTTTGTGTATCATAATGTCATCCCCTGATCTGATCAGGAGCTCCAATAAACAGCTATCTGTTTTAACTGGACTAAG
>NW_023339651.1:21286000-21292347 GCF_004916995.1 Morone saxatilis | reverse complement strand
GAAAACAAAAGAAAAGCATTTTTCTTCAGATACTGGGCAGACTTACACTATCATAAGATACCCAGCTGTTTCATAAGGCACTCACTCTGTATGTTCTCTAGTAAGCCATGCACACGTCTCAATATTGTTTTATGCAGGGATAGAGAACAGTAACCCACTAATGATTTGATTAAACTGCCTAAACTCTGGCAACTCCCCAGCCAGTTGAGAATAAAGTGTGAAGCGTAAGACAGCATGCATTTGGTCGCTGGATCTATACTCCTATATTTCCATTTGCAAGCAAGACAGACATTTTTTTATACAAGTAACATTACCTTTATAATACCATACATTTTTAAGACCTGTCAAAATCATATTTAACCGGATTTATAAGGCAAAATTCTGATTATTGGATTTAAAACTTTTTAGGACACCCTGTCCACATTAAGCCAAACAACATACCAAGAGCTTCAATAGGAGTAGATAATAAAATAATAACAAGTAATGACCTCCATTACTGAAAACATTCCACTTTAGCTTACAGGAGGTAAATACTACAACCGGCTGCAGCCAATGCCAATATATGGGCAAGAAGCAGGATATGCCATGAACAAGTCACTGGTCTATCACAGGCCTACAAACACACTCACATCCACTCATGCTGTATGGTGTGTATGTTTTTAAACCATGGGAGGAAACTGGAGCACATCTACTGTCAATTTCAAATTATACAAAAGGAAAGCATTCTTGGTCATTCTTAATAACTACATTAATTTTTCCACTGTTTCATCAAAACCCTTATTAGTTTCATCACATTAGATGGCTGCTTGCTGTATTTTTTAATGAAAACATTACAATGCTGTTTATACAAAATTATATTTCTCTAACTGACCACCAAGAAGTCACAGTCTAAAGAAGATCTCCAGAAACTCATCATCATTTCTAAGATCTGAAACTATGAGGTAACAGTCACAGTTGTTATTCCTACAGGATATGAATGCAGCAGGCAGACTCCATGCAGAGCATTGGGCTACACGTGCCAGTGGGATTACCCAATCTGAAGAACAACAGGTCTGCCATGTGAGCTGCCTCTGCTTTTGTTGACTGGCCCACAGGCGACCAATGAGAAAAAATCTGTGTGGCCGGCCCATATGCAGCCAATCAGAAAAATCTCAGCATCCGTGGGTGTGGCTACAGAGCTGGAGCTGACCTAGCTTAGATATGAGTAAGACCTCATCTATCTATCTATCTATCTATCTATCTATCTATCTATTGTAACAGAATTTAAGCACATATAAAGTAAATGACAAGGTGTTGGCAGTATCTGACAGATGGCTGTATAAACAAAAAACACATCTCTCATTATCCTACCTAATCATTTATCACACTGTTATTTGCCACTTCTGTGTATTATGTAAGTTCATTCGGAAAATATTAGATGCAAAAATGAACATCTGATACTGTATACTCTGACAATAAGGGCATGACTCAGACTGGTTCTTTACTGCTCTATAACAGAGACATGGATTTCCATATGATTTGTCTATCTTAGATGTGTCCTTTCATGGGATGTGTCCAAAGGGGAAGCAGAGTGTGGCCTACTTCCCTACATGGAACTGAGACAGATATAAGAACTGTTGCTAAAAGATGCTGGATAAGTGTCAATCTGACAGTTGAAACTGGTCTTGCCAGCAGGAGATCAAGTTACATTCATAGGAACGGTAGCCCGGTGTTTATGGCAACCACAGTCTCATAAAGCAGAGAGCAGTCTGTTAACAGTTTGTCTGGCTATATACAAAACTAAATGACTTTGTGGCACAGGTTCAGTTACTCTGTTTTCATTCACAATACAACAATATATGCAGAACCACTTGTTGCCGTATTATTTTGAGAACAAGCCACGATCCAAACATGCACATGCATGCCGTGGGTCCGGACAGGTTTTATTCCTGTTTGGTTGAATCAGCCCTGCATGGCACAGCAGTCAACAGCTCTGTAATCGCTCATGTAAGGCCGGTTATGTTACCATATACTGAAACATGGTTTCCTAACATCATGGTCAGAGTAGCTCAGATGAGCTTTTCAGGCTGTGTTACTTAATGTTGTCTTGTTTGATTCTTTCCAATGGATGACATGTATATATTATTATGTCTGGATGAGTAAATAATCAGTCACAAATTTAAACTTGCTTGTGTTTCCGTCAAGTAGGGGACACGCTTCTGCTGATGCCAACAGCCTAAACGTGTAAAACACAACATAAAATTCATAAAAACATTTGAATAACAGTGTTATGTAGTTATAAAACACAACTAGGAGATGTTCCTATTTGATGAAAGGTTTAAGTAATGCTATCTAAATCTAGCATAATCTGAATTGTTCTAGTTTTCCATATGTATGTAACTGTATATAAAAAAAAAACATTGCCAGATTTTTAATTGACCAATTCTTTTAAAATCCAAAATCTGTTTATAAATATTTTCCAAATAGAACACATAGCCAATACTATAACATTTGGTCAATACAATAGTGATAAAGCAGAGCTAAAATTAGTATACAAAACCAAGACAGGACAAATAGACTACAAATCAACATCCAAAAAAAACATAAATAAATAATCTCTATAATAACAACATAGTGAAAATAAGAACATCATTTAATTGACCGACTTTTGGATTCTGCCAAATACACTTTGGGGTCTTTTTCCAGATCTGCCTGCAGTTGCTAGGGGAAGTGACGTCAGCAGCGAATGACAGCTTTCACGGCGGAGGAAAAATCCGACAGTGGAGTGAAGCTGCGTACGACCGGGGTTAAGTCTATCGGCAAAATCCGTCTCCATCCTTCTCTTTTTGGGCAATAATGACCCCCAAAATACGGAGGACATAAACTACGCGTCTCACACTATCGGACGATATCGATATTATAGGTGTTCGTTCCTCCGAAAGATAAAAAAGGGATGGTGAAATTTGTATTGTTACAGAAGGATTCTGGGGGACGGGGGAGTGTGAATTAAGGGGGTTGTAAACCGGTCAAGCAAGGTGGAATATTTGCCGAGGTAGCGTAAACAAAAGGTTTGGAGCTAAACTTTTAGGATAAGAAACGTTAATTTCCAAGAAGGTACCAACGAAGCAACAGACGTAACGTTAGCTAACGGCGAAATGGAGCTGAGAGTGGGGAACCGATACAGACTGGGCAGAAAAATCGGAAGTGGATCTTTCGGGGACATCTACTTAGGTGAGTAAAAACATTTGTTCTCGTAACGTTACATTCACTAACTGGACGTTATACCGAGTCTATATCACATTGGGTTCATGTCATGTTCGTATTAACCTCAGTGTACGTCAGCAAGCCAGCTAATGGTTACTTTTCCTCCTGTCTGTCTGCTGAGTTAACTGTAAGCTGTCTAACCTTGCTGAAATGACAAAACAAGCCAATGTGAGTTAAAATACCGTAACCTGTTTGTGTCATTGCAGGTTCTATAGAAAATTCAGGTAAGACAGCTAGCTTGTTTAACTGACATGATTTTACATAAAGCCAGTAAAAACGTAGCCTCTACTGCTGGCTTAAATTAATCTTTATAAGTATACACACTCATCTAACCGTTACAGTACGGTAACGTTACTTAAGCAGAACAAAGCTGAGTAAATCCAGCTAATTGCAGTTGTTTGCAAGCAAGTACACGGTTCAAGTTGACCGAGACACCATGGATATAATACTAATACTTTTTACGGTTATGATTCAATATATTATGATATATTGCGATCCTGTAAGCTAGGCGATATATTGTGATTTAATAAAAAAAAAATGTAAGGAAAATTCATAGTATATAGAATACAGCACCATATGCATAAAATCAGAGTTAAAAAAAGCTCCCTTTCTTATGCAACCAGAACAGAGAGATATGCATTTATATTTACCATATTCCCTTTAACATCCAACATCATATCCCTGTTTACAACCCTGCTATCTAGCAATTGAGGGTTTAAACAGAAATATTGATAGTATTTTAGAGAATTGATACAATATCAAAAATATATATACATCGCAGTGTGATAGTTTTTGACATTTTTTTTACAACCCTAATACACAGTCATCTAACCGCTAGTACAGTACTTAAGCTGAGTAGATTCAGCTAATTGCAGTTGTTTGCCAGCAAGTACACAGTTTCGAGTTGACTGAGACATTAAACAGTGACCATTGACATTTTACAGACAAGAGTTGAATAAAATCCAATGATTGTCATTCTAGCTGGGAAAATAAGTAGCCACCTAAATAGACAAGTAGCCTGAAAGCTAGCTTGATCCCTGCTCTGTCAGCTAAATCCAGTTCTGAAGATGGCAGTAGCTTTGTGGCAAGGCAGTTTCTGCCCTGAGGCCTGAGAGGCAAGAACAACAGGAACTAGTGTACCAGCTATGTTACTACCCAACCTACCACCCCCTTCAGGTTCCAAGGTTGCTTCTTTTAGTATCTATCAGCCATGCATGACATAGATTTACTGTTGAGTTGTGATGGGAAATGTTTGTTATCAGATAAACACTGGGTATACTGTTGTTTCCATCTTGCTCTCAGGCAAAATAGTCTTTGATATGCAGGCTTTGGAAACTTGTAAGATAATAGTTATTTACAAGAGTGAGTTTAATCTTGCCATGTCATGACTACACGTGGGACGGGGTGGCCTCTGGTCAGAGCCTAAAGAGATGTTGACATGTGACCTTTCTGTTCTGGACCAAAGCATGTGTGTTGGAAAGGGATTTATATAGTTACTGTAACTGAGCTAAGAACTTAAAGTCTGTCCCACAAACCTACTGGGTTTGGCACAGCACACACACCCCGCAGTTACTAAGTTCTTGACAACTAAATAAACAAAACAAAAAAACATCAGCTGGTTGGAGTCACCTTTTGTGAAGTGGCAGAATAGATGTGGACTGTCAAAAAGACAAATGCCACCTTACACCTGTGCCAGAGGGATTTCCACAGAAACAGTGTGTTACCTACATGGATAGTGAAGATTAATCTGTTGTCAGTCACATTGTGGTATTTGACACTGAAGGGGTTTTTGGAAACATAAAAAAATTGTGAAAAGAGAGGTTTTTGGCATTTGAGCTTGATAAACAACCAACACAATTAAATGATGATCAAAATATTTGCTGCTTGATTTTCTTTTTTTTTTTTTTCACAAAATGAATCCACTAATAATTGTATTACTGTTAACTAAAAATGTGTATTCCATGTCAGATTTGTCTTTAAACAATATCCTAAATGTCACAGACCCTCCCTAATAATGTAACAAACATATGGGTGCATGTTAAGGTCACCAGTTTTAAATATTTCACAATTTGCAGCATAAAATGAATTCAAATTTGAATTCTGGTTCAGTCATGGATTGATTTAACCTGCTATGTGCCATGTTTTGTAGACAAAGCAAAGCATTTTTCTTACTTCCATGGTTCATACCTCTGGTTCTTCTCCTTGGCAATGGAAACCAAGATTTGTGGGTATTCAGATGTTAAAAAAGAATGGTTATACAATTCAGTATAATTCAGTTTGTCAAAGCCACAGGGAGCCACTGGAGAGGGGCTAAAGAGAGGTGGCCTACCCCTGGTTTAGCAGGAAAGCTAATTTGGGTTGTTTAGCAGGCTGCTGTCTGGATCAGCGTGCCCATATACTCTGACTATAATAAATAGAAATGCTTTATTCAACATTTGATTGGCTGTATCAAAAGAGGGTCTCAATCTACGTAGACAGATAACATACGGAATTATGTCGAGTTGATGCAAAACTAGGAGGTGCCATCAAAGGGGTGTTGTATTTTATTTCATGGCTAGTTCATTTCAGTTGGACTTTAAGAATATCACTGAAAGAACCGGCGGCTCCCCCACTTTGCAACTCTCTGGTGGCCAGTCCAGAAGGGCCCCATCCAGCCAGGTTTGTATGTTTGTGAACTAGTTTGATGAGGGCACATTTCCTGCCCTGCTCCATGGGGGTTTCCTCTAGTCCACAAACACTCTTCACATTCACATCAGAAACATAAACATTGTGTATAACTGGGAATGAAACATGCCTTAAGCAGCAGGGCTGGGACGATACGCTGTATTTGATACTATCAAGATTCCATATTACAATTCAAGAAACTGTATCTCATCATAATCGTCATAATTCCAAAAATGATGCACAGTGAATTAAGAGCAAAGTGCTATATTTATCTGTTCCTGCTTATCAAAGATATAGATGTCATGTCACAGTTATCTTGGTCAAAATAATTGCTATACACGACATTATCACAATACGATATATATCACGATATTCAGCCAACGATACGATTCGATACGATTCGATACACTTACATCATTTTCTGAAAGATTTTAAAGGGA
>NW_023339651.1:21273515-21285975 GCF_004916995.1 Morone saxatilis | reverse complement strand
GCCCAGGGATTTTGGAAATTGGGGAAGTGGACCTTGATAAGAAGCTGTGTCTTCCCCCATGAATAGTGCGCTGACACTCCGGCCCCCCCCCAAACCATGTCCTGTGGGCTGCAAAACAAACTGCATGGTGATTACAGTCCCCCCCCCCCCCCCCCCCCCCTGTACCAATTGGCCGGAAGATGGCGTTGAAGAGGCTTATGGGAGGAAAATGAACAAATATTACGGGATTTGGCAGCTGAACCATCCCAGAACGGCATGGGAAGACCAACATCTTCCCAGTAGAGGTTTGGTGGGATGCAGGGGATTTGTTGCCACATCACCACCAGTCTGTGAAAAAAGTAGGATGAAGGGTCGGCTCTCTCCAACAGGCCATCAAGTCCATGTCAAGTTGCTGCTGGGAAAAAAGCCCAGTAACTGCTCTGGACAAGCCATAGGGACCCCCAACTGGGCAGGAAGGTAGAGACAGGATGGTATGCGGTAGGGCTTAGCGCCGACTCAGGGGCAGAAGGACGGGGCCCGTGCCATGCAGAGCCCATTAGGGATATGGTTTTTTTTATTTTTAGTTATATTTATAAGAGGCTACTGGCATGGAGGGGGTGTACCTGGGACGCTGGTTAACACCGCTTGAGCCCCCCCCCATTTTGGAGACGTTGTGGGCTTCAATCAAGTGAAACGTCGATGAAGCAGGGTGGCCCACCTGATGACCCCCGACTGACATGCTTGCCCTCCTTTTACTCCACACCGACTGCTACTGTCAAGAGTTTCCTTCTAAAGGGATTGAAACATCTAGTTCTATTAGCTTTACATACTTACTTACTATCGTTCATCATAAATCTATTACTACCATTACTCTGTGTTCTTTCTATGTCCGTACTAACAACTTATTGTGTGTGAGACTCACCTGTTTTGTGGAGAAAACACATAGAAAGACCAGTCTTCATGGTCTTTGCACCAGGCGAGCACTCTCTGGAACAAACTCAAAGATCTCTGCAGGGGTGAATAGTTACATCAGTCACCTTTTTTTATCTAAAGCATGAGCAAAACACTTGAAGAAACACAAAGAAAGAACAACCGGCAACACTGAAGAGGGGTGGTAGCCCAGCAAAATGTTGCTAAGAATAGAGGCAAAAAGAGATAATTAACTTCCATCTTATAGGCCTTTTCCACCAACAGGGAACCGGCTCTGTTCCAGCAGCTAGTTTCGGTGCATTTTGACCAAAAATAAATCAGTTTGGAAGCTGAAAATATTTTTTTTTCTTGGGAACCATAGTGGGCGTGTCATATTCTACACGGCGTTATGCATGGTGCAGCGCCCTCTGTTGATGATGCATCCCATTAGTACGATAGCACCAACGTTCCGAGAATCTTGAACAAAACCGTTTCAAGAACCAGAGCTAATTTGGTGGAAAAGTGGCCTGAACTTACATAGTCCTCACTGGTGTCTGTGGGTGAAGTTTCATCCTCTGGGGCTGAGCAGTCTTGGGTGGGTATTGAGGAACTCTGGAACAACATGAAATAGAGTTGAGTAAAGGTGTGTGTAGGAAGGTGTGTGTATTTGAGCAAAGACCTTGATTCTCGACACTGCAACTGCTACCTCAACAAGGGAGAAGTGAAAAAGTCAATTGCCATTAGACCTCTCTTTGGATTTTGAAACACAATTTGGAATCTTAAGAACTTACATTTGTCTCGTCATCTGTTACTGAAGAGGTGGATTCTTCATTGGAAGACTGCAACAACAGGAAATAGAGTTCAGCATTGGTGTGTAAATCTAGCTAACATCTAGCTTTTGAAGAAAACTAAGTCCTCACCCTATCCTGGAAGCTCTGAACGACAATGCCCACAAGTATGTTGAGGAGAACATATCTTCCAATCATAATTAGTACAACAAAGTAGAGAGTGGCCCACGGTGAGGTAGCAGCCATGGCGTTGCTTTGCACGAGATTCCAGTCCTCCAGAGTCAAAATCTGTATTGACAGATTAAATAGAAGTAAGTCACACACACACAGATTGGGGCACAAACTGCATGATAATGGAAAACAATGATGATGACAAAAATTTGTCAAAAACCAACCTCGAACACAGTCACCATGGACCAGAGTAGGTTGTCAAAGTTTTTCCGGTCTGTGACGATGTCTCCCTTTGGTTCTTCGTAACTGAATTTGTCGCCGAACAGCTGCATGCCCAATACACTGCGAAGGATCAAGACAATTTGGTCATTCATGTACAGTATCCATCTCGTAGCTGATAATCATTATAGAACAGCATTTGGTAGTAGGAAGGATTTGCGTTTGTGTACATGCCTAAAAATCAACATGAAAAAGACCAGCAGCCCACAGAGCACGGCTGCCTTTTGTAGGGTAATCTTCAGCACAAGCAGCTGTTGCTCCAGGTAGGGAAGGAAGTGAACCAGCCTCACAAACCGCAGCAGACGAAACGCACGTATGACGGACACCATGCCATGAGCATGAGCAATTATCTCCCACAAACTGAAAAACAGTTATTGAAGTCAGTGTCATCCACCTCCAACATGACAGAAACAATGCATTTTGCTTGATTCCTAAAATCAAATGTCAATAATGACACATGTAACAGAACAAAGCAATAAGAGGAGGTCAAAAGTTAGACTGTGTGGGATCATGTTACCTGATCATCACAATGGCAAAGTCAAAGACGTTGTTTAGGTCGCAAAAGTATCTCCAGGAGAGAGCCATCAGCTTTAAGACCATCTCCACAACAAACACAATGGTGAAGATGATGTTGCAGATATTTAACATGCTCGTCAACCAATTCGGCTGTAGGAAGACAAGATGGAAATAAATTAGCAAAAGATAAAGAGAGGACAGAGAGGAGGAGGAATATAGATAAAGAGATGGAGAGATGATGGGGAAGATCAAGCAATCAATACAAAATAATTGAAACAAGAAATGTTATCAAACTGCTGTCTTTCTAACCGTCAGCCACAGCCATTTTCCTTCATTTACTTTACACACCTGAAATATATGGGAGCCTAGAGGGGCCAAATAGTTAGCAGAGTGAAACACTTTTCCTCCTCACCTGCTTGTGGTGCTCTATGGCCAAGGTGAAAACACTGAGGAAAACAAAAAACATGATAACTCTGTCGAAGAGTTCGCTTCTCACAATCTTCTTCAGTTTTCTCTGGAATGGGATCCAGGCCGGAATCTGCAACACAGTGGAGTCGGTAAAGTGACCCCTCGTCAGTGATGCGACAATACTGCTTGTTGTGCTACTGCAGAAAGCTATTTAATTGTCTCACCAGTGAGGAATCCTTCCTGCTGCCATCAGGGTGCACCCTGTTATGATGGCTATTGGTAAAATGACAAGACACAATTAACAGTGAACAACTGAAAATACCAGGGAGGTGTTCATTTAAGATAAAATCAAGACATAATGATTTGTTCTGATAGAGTGTGCTTTATTGTTTGCATTTGAATGCATCTCTTCCCACTCTTTTTGAGAAATCATTTTCCAGGATATTTCCAGGCGTTTTTCTGACAATACAGGACAGCACTTGCTCACCAACGACCATATTATTTACCGGCAGGCCTAGAATTGACACATTTAACTCAAGTTTGAATTGTCACACTGTGCAGCTGATCCTGCCAACCGACGAGCTTCAAACAAAATATGCGTTACAAAAAAGTTTACGTAGGCGATCTGAGCGAAAATGCTATTACACTTTTCTAGGACAGCTTAGATTTTTTCCAGGATATCTGGTCATTTTAATACATTTCCAGGTCTCTAAATTTTCCAGGTTTTTAAGGACGTGTAGGAACCCTGCTCTTAGGAATTGGCTCTCAACATTTTTGGGGCTTTAAATAAAGGTGGGGTATGGGATTCACATAAAATCAATCGGTGCCTAATTTTGGTACCTGGGATATAAATAAATAATTACGATACACGATATTATCAAGATAATTATAAAAGAATGGCACTAAAAAATACTGGAATCCCATTACCTTACATTTAGTTAAGAAACACATATTTAATGCATCACAGATACACCGCATCTCCCTGTTCTGTATTTTGGAATCTATACTATTTCCACACATCCAGTTATTTTTTTGTGGGGGATACAACGGGCCACTCGAGCCTTCAGCCAGGGTGACAGGCTTAGTATTTTGGAATGAGTGGAAAGACGCAGGCTCCTCCTTGTCCCCCTTGTTCAAAATAAATCAGGAAATCAATATAAGAATGTATGTTGGAGAGCTAGACAGCTTTTTCAAGTCAACCCATGTGAGGAAATTCACCACAAAACATTTATCTGAATAGTTTTTATTGCAACACGCAATAATATCTTTCTAGTGGTGGCCGTATTTTGATTTTGATTTTTGATTTCTGACCCTTTGAGGTTGCTGTAGCTGGTCTGTGTGGAGTGTTGAAGCACAAAGTTGGCAGATTGAGTTAGCTATAGGAAGTCAAAAACTATTAGTTTGTTTCCACAGAGCATAGGAAATATGTGCCTTTAAGCCATGTAGTTTAATTTTGCCCAGAGCTATTAAACAGCCTGTATATGACTGTCCCTCATTGGACCTGGGGGAGATGAAGAATGGGTCTTTTTTAAAGCAAACATTTTGACATGTTTTAGCAAGAAAAGCTATTATGAATGTCTTCATTCCATTTAGGTGTGTCAGTTTGAGGACCCGGTATTATGCAGCTGGCTCACAGGCATGTTGGACACTTGAATGGAGCAGAGCCTCCATTAAATGTATTCAGTACACCAGTTTCTTGTGCTATTAGCAGTTGAAATGTGAAAAGAGCCACTAAAGCATAAATTGACCCCCTTAACTCTGTGTCTACCCCAACATTGACAGTGTACCCAGATTGTGTACCTCAGTCATGTCCTTTTGGGTCAGCACTTTTCCCTCGTCTTAAAAGAATGCAAGGCTGAGGTTGGACGCAGGTGTGTGTGTCCGTCTGTGCGTAAGCAGACAAAGAGGGAGAAGCTCTCGTCAGCCATGATTCCCTAACCTTGTAGTTACTACTGAGGTTGGTTTTATGTAACCACACACACACACACATGAATCTTCAAACATGTTTTTTTGCACATGGAGGTATAAAGAGTACTCTGCTGAGCACTCCTAGCAATGCACTCCAATAATACTGTTAGACTCTTGATGATAGTTTAAAAAGTAAATAATCAATGCAGCAGAACTGGAGATAATGTCTTTTTTTATCCTGTGCGTTCCCTTTCCTTGTCAAAACCTGGTGCCTGCATCCCACACAATGCAACTCATCCACCAACAGCAGATTCTAGGTATTGTGCTGCAGGCTAACATAGCCTCAAGCAGGGATGAGGAGTGGTTGAGAGGTCTGGTAGCATCTCTTTGTTCTAGTTGTATGGCCCAAGACCTGTAAAGACTTTGATGTGCTTGAGAGGGACCATCAGAAATAACGAAATGATGGCTTGTGTTCTCTTTATCAGGTCTCCCTTTACTGCTGTATTCACTTCATGAAATGATTTAAGAGTGCATGTTTATACCAGAGAGAGGGAAAATCAAACATTAGCTCTAATCTTATATTAATGTATAAAAAGATTGATGATTGATAAACAGGGATGTTAATTATACATTCACAATTCGATACAATTCACTTCTCAATAAGAATTTAGTAATTTAAGTAATAATGTCTGTATTTATTGAGATTGGTACTGCTAGCAAGAGGTGTAATGCTCTTTTGTTGTTAAGGTTTGTATTTTGTGTGCCCCGTTTGCAGCATTAATGTCTTTTGGCAGTCACGTTCCTGTTTAAGTGATAAACTTTTTTCAGAGCTGGTAACAGGCGTTTATGCTCGTGCTGCAATTTTGTGGTCTGTGCTACAAAACCTTCAACCTCTGTAGCACCAGAACATTTTAACATACAGCCCTGCACATAAGGAGGGAGCCACAGTGCTTGAAAGTATTTAGCATCTAGCACACAAGAGGGGAGCTCTAGCTGTCCAAAAAGAGGTGATATGGAAAGAAGAAAAGGACAGCAAATCTTGGTTTGGTTTACCTCCCACAGAGTTGTCCCAAACTTTGCATTCTGGATCAGCACAATACTTTATAGCAGCAGTCACATCAGGAGTCCTTTTACTAATCTTTAAACTGTACCGTATTTAACATTGTGGCATTTTCTACTAGGTTAAAACTAGAACTGTATGGTTGCCCTCTGGGCGGCTGTGGCTCAGAGGCAGAGCGGGTCGTTCCTTGAGCAAGATACTGAACCCCATCGGTGTGCATCGGTATGTGAATGAATGAGTTAGGTTCTGTTCGATGGGACTTTGCCATCACTGGGGGATGAATGGCTGCTGTGATGAAGGGTGAATGTGGCCACGTTTTTGTTGCTAAAAGTGCTTGGAGTGGTTCGCGAAGACTAGAATGAGCGCCTATCAAGTACAGCGTCCATTTACTATTTAAAGCCAGGACAGAGGTGGCTTTCGAGTGTTTTGATTTCCTGCTGAGCAGAGATGGTTCCATTATAATCACCTATCTCTCTGTTCTTTGCTTTATTCATTTTTATGTAGGACTACTTGGCACAAGTTTGCCCTGTGAAGCTGTATTATTGAGGAAATAAAGTACATATAATTTCAATTAATACATTTTTAATTTCATTAATATAATACATTTGAGGGGCACCCTATGTAGCAAGGCTGAGTCCTTGCTTCAGTGGCCCAGGATTCAAATGCTACTAGGTTTTGTTATTTTGTTGAACTGATCCTTTAAACTCACCATGTATGTTTTTTGTCCTTTTCCAGGCACAGATATTTCAGTTGGCGAGGAGGTTGCAATTAAGCTGGAATGTGTGAAGACCAAACACCCCCAGCTCCACATCGAGAGCAAGATCTACAAGATGATGCAAGGAGGAGGTGATGTATCTTCACATGCTGGAATTTTCATCTTTCAGCCCTAGTTTTCTCACTTTCAATCTCCTCATCATTTCCTCTCTCTATCCATAAAAAGAATCACTCCTCTTGTCCAATGATCTTTTTTTTCCTTCTGGTTTTTGGTAATCTTATTCCTCGTCGATTCTCTCCCTTCCACCCACCGCTTGTCTTCCTCCTCCATGTAAATGTGATGCATACATAGCTTCAGCAGCTAGTGATCCACATGAGTCACCAAACAAAGCTGAGGGAGAGAGACTGACTACAACATTGAAGCAGCTCACAACCTTAAATTTACTCTGGTACACACAACTGGAAATGATGTTAGCATTAAAGCATGGGGTCATCCATCCTCAGGTCATTTGAGGGTTAATAGTGAATAGCTAAAGTTTAAAGAAAGTTTACCATGGATCTTTTTTCCCCAGTTGTAATGCTACTGCAGTAGTTTCAGTTCTTGCTTGTTTGAGAGGCTTTTTGCCTTCAACCTGGTCACCAGAAGGTGTTCTTACTATTGTAACTGTATTCTTTTATGTTTTTGCAGTTGGAATTCCAACAATAAAGTGGTGTGGAGCAGAAGGTGACTACAATGTGATGGTGATGGAGCTGCTGGGGCCCAGCCTGGAGGATCTCTTCAACTTTTGTTCCCGCAAGTTCAGCCTCAAGACAGTGCTGCTGCTCGCCGATCAGATGGTGAGACTGCCTACTGACTTCACACACACATTCCACATCCATCAAACTGTTTACCATTAACCCAGAGCAGCTGCAGATGAGAGCAGAAAGGGCTTCAGTGTTTCTATGGGCACATTACTGAGACATATGTACACTTGTTAGTATTGTTATCATCATTTTTCTTTTTCTGGTGCATCTATTTTGCAAAGAAGATTGTGCCCTTTTAACTTCATGTCAGACCACTATTAATGATTCAGAGATTGAAGCCTTTTCCATGGTTGAGATATCCTCACAGAAAGTGATGTAGCCCACTTAGAGACTTTTGCAGTGACAAGACATAGACAAACCTTAAAGTTCACCCCAACTCTTACCTGTTGGTGTGAGTTGGTGTGAGTTGCAGTGTTTTGTGGCTATTGGCCATAGAGATGTAGGAAAATTAACAAACATTTTGTAATATTGGGGTACTGTGGTAGCTTACCTGGTAGAGCTGGCTCCCCATGTACCAAGACTGGGTCCTTCAAACCAGGTGAGTGTGTGGAAAGTGTCCTCATGTTAACATGGTGTTGTGACCTAACTTGTCTTATTTTGTTCTTCTCCACTGCAGATCAGTCGCATTGAGTACATTCACTCCAAGAACTTCATCCACAGAGATGTGAAACCTGATAACTTCCTGATGGGACTGGGCAAAAAGGGCAACCTGGTCTACATTATTGATTTTGGACTGGCTAAAAAATACCGTGACGCTCGCACACACCAGCACATCCCCTACCGCGAAAACAAGAACCTGACTGGCACTGCACGCTACGCCTCAATCAACACACATCTGGGCATTGGTAAAAAATAAGTGAAAAAAAGCACCGAATAAGCCTGTGTGACATGAACACATTATTGCACATCTTAGACAGTACATTTGAAGTTTATTCTCTTCATCCTTCTCCCTGCCTGTTGTCTGCCTCCATAGAGCAGTCAAGGCGCGATGACCTGGAGTCCTTGGGCTACGTTCTCATGTATTTTAATCTGGGCTCGCTGCCTTGGCAAGGTCTCAAGGCTGCTACCAAGAGGCAGAAGTATGAACGTATCAGTGAGAAGAAAATGTCCACCCCCATTGAGGTGCTCTGCAAGGGATACCCCTGTGAGTCTCATCTTTTTTTCTTTTTTCATTTATAATGATTCTAAAATGATTTTATAATTGCATATTGAGCAGTATTAGTCAATCACTCCCAGAAATGTTTTCTCCTTGTCACAGCTGAGTTTGCCACCTACCTGAATTTTTGTCGCTCCCTGCGCTTCGATGACAAGCCGGACTACTCATACCTACGGCAGCTCTTCAGGAACCTCTTTCACAGACAGGGCTTCTCTTACGACTATGTTTTTGACTGGAACATGCTCAAGTTTGTGAGTACTAATCATAATGTCTGAACTGTGTGGAGCTGAAACACCAGTTACACTATATATATTTAATGGTGTTTGTAGATACCTGCCTTCACTCATGGTGAGGAAATTGTGTTTTATTTATTTATTCAAATAAATCTGCATTTCGATAATATTTCGATTAATTGTGCGGCCCTAGACTGAAATGCTGTTTTCAGCTTCTCAAATATTGAGATTTCCTGCTTTTCTATATTTTATATTTAAAATAATACACTTCAAATATCTTGTTTTGGAATGACAAAACAAGATAATGGGATGGACAATTATTTGCATTTTATAGATCAAACAGTGAATTGGTTCATCTATTGTAATCGATAATGAAAATAATGGTTATTTGCAGTTTGCCACCAGCGAGTACCCATTTGTTTTTGTTGATTGTTTGTTATTGTTGTACACAGGGAGCCAACCGTGCGGCAGAGGAAGCAGAGAGAGAACGCCGAGACCGGGAGGACAGGCTGAGGCACGGCAGGAACCCAGGGGCCAGAGGAATACCTGCCGCATCAGGACGACCACGGGGAACCCAGGAAGGAGCCCCACCCACCCCACTAACACCCACCTCACACACAGGTCAGTTGACTCCAGCCTTCCTCTGCCACTCTGGACTCTACAGCTGTCTGTCTGGCATGATCCTTATACAAGTACTGTAATGCTATCAGTTTAATGGGAAGGGCTTCATGACTTTAAGAACAGACTTAGCAACTTGCAGTCAGTTTTTTCAGGGGCCAAGAGTGGAATCCTCAGATTCCAGTGGAAATGCTGTAGACAGTCTTATCTACGCGTATACAACCTGTTAACGATCACATTTGCATTTGTTGTTGTGGTTGAGAAATACATGCACAGCAATGTTAATTGTACGTACAAACACAGGCTAACAGGTGAGGTGGTAAGTGTTTCTTATGGGCTGTGGCCAAATTAATGTTGCAGTTGGAGGAAAACTGTAGTAAAATGTAGTCTATTTGCCAGAGACTGTTACTCGGCTCTGCTGTGGTGAGAACAGCCAAACCACCAAATACTGCCAATGCGGTGTGTCCCATTAATGCTGACCACTGTTTGTGAGAAAGTGCTGCCCTGTATTGTCAAAAACTCAATGTTAATGCAGTTTCACTTATTTAGTCTCTCTGAAAAAAAATTTTCAATCAAAAGAAACAATAATTGTGTCATTAAACAAACTCTAGTACTTCAAAATTATACAAATATGTGGAAGCATTTATGAATTCTATCATGTCTATTCCCTCAGAAGTAGACAATGCTGATGGTGTTCTTTGTTTCTGGTCTGTGATCTCCAGCGAACACATCCCCTCGACAAGTGTCCGGTATGGAGCGTGAACGAAAGGTCAGCATGCGACTGCACCGCGGTGCTCCTGTCAACGTATCTTCCTCAGATCTAACAGGACGGCAGGACACCTCCCGCATGTCCACCTCACAGGTACAAGACACCCCTGAGGCACAACTGCCTTCTTCTTATGTCTCCTAACCCCTAGGAGGGCAGAAAGAAGAAAGTCTTAACATAGGTAATTCCACCTCGACCCAGGGTAGGCCTAAATTAGAAGCCCTGTTCTGAATCTTTATAGTAACCAATAGCAGGTAGAATTACATTTTAAAGTTCATTAAACTTTGTCTTCATGGAAGTCCTTACTTAGCTACTTCATAGTGTAGTGCTTAACGCAGGAAGAAAGTCTCATCTGTTACAGCCCACCAGCCTCAAGTTTCTTGTTAGAGAGAAGTCAAGTGCTGCTATTCAGCCAGTTTCCTCCAGTTGTGCTGTTGGTGCAGGATGTGGGTTCTAACTGGGTTCTGACATATTGGGCCTTCTCTCTCCCTTCCCCCAACCTCAGAATAGCATTCCCTACGAGCATCACGCCAAGTAGACGCTCGCCACGTCCTTGTGTGACGGCGGCAACACTGGGTGAGTCCTGTCCCTAAAGCACCAGGGATGCATAGGTCTAAACTCCAGTTCTCCACTGGCCTGCCTCTCAGTCTTGTGTTTGGTCCTGGTTCTGACATAGTTTTCTTCTAGCCCAATGTCTGCCATTTTATCTGACAAAGTCTCTAAATGTACAAGAGGCGCAAGAAGAAAACACATGATAGGCATTAGATTAAATCAGCAGCTCTAACAGGAATACCTGGAATCAGGTCTGAACACACAGCAGATGCTCAGTCATTCACCAGTGAGCTGGACATCCAAGTTTGTCAATGAGACCAGTAATTGTTGTCATATGACACAATACCATCACAGCCACCTACCTGGCTGTTGATGACATCCTAGCCGCATCAGATACTGACTGAGAGCTGTCCTCTGAGAACTAGAGTGGATAATGCATCATCCAGACTGTGACTCCCTCATTGCTTACTAAGGGTTGACGTAATGCCCCTTTAATCAGCTCTGTGCCTGTGGCTTGTTGCTTGCACTGTTGGTTTGATGCCTGAGGCCCCATCGTTCAGATGGCAGGCCTACAGCTGTAGCAACCTAAAGGGTTTCACCTACCTACAACCCCCCACCCCACCCCCAGACTTGCTTGGTGCGGTCTAGTATTATTTCACCTACAGATTTCTGCCTCCTTGTTTTTTTCACACTTGCATGTCATGAAGCTACTTGTTTGGAAGTCAGCATTCAGCTTTCCCATGGCTGTGGCTGAAAGCATGTCTTCAGTTGTTTAGAAAGTGCTTTTGAGGGGAAAAATGACTCAAATCAGTCCATGCTCCTTGCGTTCACAGTACAAAATTCTATATATGTCTCCTGGTTGTTGCATGTACTGTAGGTTTGTTGTCAGAATAAAAATCTGGCAGTAAACGTACACACGACCACCAGGATAAAGAGAACCAGTTGATTTGTCCAGCTCAGACTGCTGAAGCCTCATGTAGGCCTTTACCACTACAGGAACTCAACAACCCCTTAACTTAAAGCCTTTGTCAGGTTCTGCTTTAGTAGGGAGGATATCTAGTCAACAACTATACATTATCTGTATTCCAAGTGGGCGGAATACGTTGTTAATTAGATTGTTAATTAAGGCTGAAATTGATATGAGTCAGTCTTCTGATTCAAGACTCGAGCAGCAGCTTTTTTATTTACATTTTTTTAACTAATGGAGCAGAGAGAGTCTTTAAGGGCAGCAACCTTTCCCGAGAGACCTCCTGGCTCCAGAGAACTGGTCTTGTGCCAGTCTCCTGTGCTGTCTCTGATCCATTCTGTCAACCTCTTACCCTGGGTGGGGCTCTTCTGTTCATTTAACAATATTGACATCAATTGTCCCTGAAAATCTATATTAGTGTCACTTTTTTGGTCCCACAACTGCGCTGCACTCTGCACACTCTTGTCGCCTTTTCAGTGACGTATATCTGAAACGTTCTGGTTGTAAACACTGGAAAACGAGGCAAAACGTAGAACCTAGACCCTATAGGTTCAGGTTAGGGATGCTCGATATTGGCTTTTCTGCCGATATCCGATATTCCGATATTGCCCAACTCTCAATTTCCGATACCG
>NW_023339651.1:21266142-21273415 GCF_004916995.1 Morone saxatilis | reverse complement strand
ATAATTACCAATATTACATTTTTTAGTGAATATAATCTCGCCCCTACGATATTATCGGACATCCCTAGTTCAGGTTATGGGTTGCTAAGACCTGCAGTGGAAAAGAGATGATATTGGCTTTAGCTAAGAGACTGGATATTTTCTCAATAACTTAAAGTCACTGTACAGTGGGATCTCTTCACAGCCAGTATAGGAGAAGAGGAACAATAACAGTGACCAGTAACATGTCAACATTGCTTTTAGCTGTGTTATTATACCATCTGGATGACTTTATTGTATTTTGGATGTAACCAGGTATGGACATAATAAAACCCTTCATCAGATGCCTTTGTTCACCTGTCAGTGTTGTTTGCAGAAGCCACTGTGCTTTTGTGAGGCGTCAGCTTTGCCACGCTGCAGTGTGAGCGGTTTCCCCATCACTGGCTGTCAGCTAACACACCTGCAGCTGCTTCACAGCTCTGCCGCTAATCATTACACTCCTCAATCTTTACTCACGATCCTTCATCACAGCCGAATTAAAGTGTGTTTTTCTATGAAATGGGCTGAAATTATCAGTCCAATTGAGATGTCACTCAAAATAAGATGAAAAGCGCCCAAACTAGAAAGTATTGAGATATTGTTGTGTTTCAGGTGACGTTTGCCTGTAGGTGAATCTAAAGACTGTATGAAGGGGGAAGCATGCATGGCAAGCTCAGCAAGTCCAGTTGTTTTAGAACAGATGTTTGTTTTTTGACCCTCCTGCTTCCTGTCCTGCGTTTCCTCTAGATGGTGTCCGGTGTACCGCCTGCTGGTCTCCATCTCCTAGCTCCTCGATGAGCCCCCCTCCCCTACGATGCAACCTTGGCGGACCAAGCCCTGAAGCAATCTGACATACTAATACTACTACCACCATTAATTACTACTACAGCTACCATGGGAAGCCAGCTTCTGACTCAGCACGAACTGCTTTCTGAACGACTGCTCACAGTACTGTTGCCTCCTTCAGAATCTTGTACAATCTCTCTTTCACTCTCTTCCCGTTTGTGTGTTGGTCTGACCCCACCCCAAAACATTTAAGGGGTGTTGGACCTCCGGACTGTCCACTTTTTCAGGAGACGTTTGCACAACCCTCCACACTGCCCCACCACCAGAGTCTGAACGGGCAGTGCTTCCAGTGTAGTCCAGGGCAGACATGGCAACCCAGCAGTCTTTTCCAGGACACTGACTGACTGATGAAACAACGCCACTGGCTCCTCCTTCCTCTGTGGACACTTGTTGTCATTGATTGATGACCCTACATTTTCACTGTCTGCTACTTACATACCTGATCAATAAAACAGCTTTTCTCTCTCTTTTGCAGTAAGATGTATCAAGCTGAACCAGCAGCTCTTCATTGTATATAAATGTACGGGCAGGTTTATTTTGGCAGTGTGATGCTTTTCATTGGTATTTTGAAGTTTTCATTCCCTCCTCCCACCAGCCGCTTTTCCTGTTTTTAATACCACTCATCGACGGCTTTCTTCAGTAACCCTATAGCCATTTGTATTAAATAAAAAGAAACTACTTCTTTGCATGTTTTAGAGGCGAGCCTTCAGTCGGGCGCAGAGGCTCAAGTGCTAGTTGAACCCTGGGATGTACCAAATGTATGCTTTGGTAACTTGGGTGCAGGAGGTTGTGTGTTCACCCATTAGTTATTGTTCTGTCAGTTCACCTCCAGGCTCTGGTGTACTGTCCAATGAGCCCTGTTCTCTTTCTAATGTTCCGTACAAAAGGAAGTGCACTTTATGAGGGTGCAAGGGCATCATATTGTTGACACATTTTACCAGATGTCCATTCACTGTGTACAGATAAACATTCTCATATTTCTTTCTTATTTGTATGATTTCCAAGCTGTGAATTACTTGTAATATTGATGTGTAAATGTTTTTTTCATATTATGTTTAAACTGACCTTGTAGGGACAGGTCTGAACATTCACAGACTTCTTAGCGTGGTCCAGGAACCTAGCTGCTCCAAGTTCGGGCTGGCATAAGTGTAGTATTCTGCCCCCCGCCCTTTTAGAGCCATGGAGTTGAACAGAACAGTCACAGCTTCTGCTCTCAATACGAGCCGTTCAGTGATCCTGCACCCGTTTTGCAAACAAACTGCAGGGTGGTCATGGAAAATGCATTCTGTTACATAAACAATTATTGGAAGGATTCTTTGTTGAGAGGAAAGCTGTCCATGTTTTCACAGGCTTCTCCAGCAGCAGCGTTTTGGGATTTTTCTATTCAACTCGTTTGACACTGGCTGTGATGAATAACTCTGCCATGCCTGTTGTAATTAATTCTCGCTGCTGCTGCTCATGCTATAAATAGTTTTTTGATTTTGACCCATGACCTCTTTGGTCAGACACTCTACACCTATTGAATTATGTAAGCAACCGGAGCAGCAAGATTTACTTTCTCACATTTATATTTGCCACTGTATTTGTGTACTTAAACTGTAAATAAATGAATTACTTGTACCTTTCTTGTGCCGTTACTTGTTCCCGCACAAACATCACTGGGCCCCTGAAAAGGTCCAGTTAGAGGGCCCAATGGTTTATTCATATCCATGCATGCCTGTGCTCTCTCCTGCATAAACTGACCGAGGCTGTGAAATTAGCCTCCTGGTGGCCTCGTTAGCCTGGCCTGAGCAAAGTTGGTCATTACATTATTATTAGTAAGTATCTAAAGATCTTACCAAATCCCTCTTCTCCTTTCTCTTCTGACATCCTGATTTTAAAGCTGCAGTAGGTAACTTTTTTCTGAAACATTCACTATATCCTGACAGTAGTATATGAGACAGATAATCTGTCAAACAATCAGGTTCCTCTGGCTCCTCCTAGTGATCCTGATGGTGTCCTAGAATCCACTGGGCTGAATAAAGAAGGTCCCAAGGTGTCAGTATTTGACACCCTGGGAATGAGACTGCAGCTTTAAGCAGCTCCAACATTAAGTTAGAGTAGTTATGTTAGATCAGAACATTTATGAGGTCAGATCATACTATTTTCAGAAGAGTGGGTTTTTTATGAAACAGGCTACATTTCACTAAATCAACAATAATAATGTTTGTTTTTTGTTTCAATAACAAAGGTAAGTATTTGTTTAAAATAAAATGTTATAGTGCTGGCCCCCACCGGGCCCACCCTCTAGTAGTTCTGAATAGTTTGTGTAAATGAATCAGTTGAGCTCAATGACCAAAAGGGGGTGCTATAGGAAAGCTTAGAGTGGTGCAAAAAATGATAAAGACCTTAATGTGCGTGTACGATTTAGTGGCATCTAGTGGTGTAATTTCAAATTGCAACTGCCTAGAAACTGCAATGGTTGTGGAATGTGCTACCTACAAACAGTGTTTGCTTTGTCCCTTGGTTTTATTGTTTTGTTGTCTGTTTAATTTTGTCTTTATCTTTTGCTGGAGAATGCTGCGCCTCAGGTATGAAATATGCTATATAAATACATCTGCCTTTCATTCTGGGCTACTGTAGAAACACTGAAGTTCAACAGGGCGGACTTCACAAAAGGCGACCCGTGGTTCGTTTTTAGCTAACAAAGACATTACAATAAATATATTCAGGTGATTACACACTGATGAAAACATAGTTCTGCATTTTATGCTCCATTTCTTCCAATAGATCCTAAATGTTACACACTGGACCTTTAAAATACAGCTGGTAAATCAGATTATTGTCTAAATAAGACTTATCATCCGAGGAATTGAAGCAGCAGTGCAGTTAAAAGGGGTCGATGCCCAACGCTTCATGTGGATGTAAACCTGTTACTGAATGGTACAAAGATGTCATTTTACTCAACAGAAAATATATTTATTTGGGAAACACATGCCCATGTTGTGTCAGACATCACTCAGAAATACAGCAGTGTAAGTGCACTGGGTGTGTGCTACGTTCATCACCCACTGAACACATACATAGAAGGCACAGAGCACATAGATCACAGCATCTGGCATCATACCAACACATAACACAGCAGTTCCCAGTGTGGCAGCATGAAGCAGACCTTTACAGAGTACTAAAGACAACGTAGGACATACATTCATCAGCAACAGTACACTGCAGAGACTAACAATCCAGGTTTGTACCATTGTCTTATAGTCTCAGACAGCAACCGGAGGAAGGCTCACAAAGTAGCACACATCGATCGTGGGTTAGACAACAAAACAGATATCCCAACCATGTGTGAACAGCTACAGTGTGTAATACAGCTGCCAGGGTGCATGTTAAGTGCCCCAAATATTCAACCGTTTCATTTTTACAAGTTTTTGAATGTGAAGTCATGTCAATAAATACTTGCAATAAATAAAGCAAAAGAGTGCAACCAACAACATGTACATTATTTGAGTGTGAAAAGTCATTCTTGATCATTTTTATTCTTAACACTGTGTCCACTTAATAGCTTTTTCCAGAGCATCTCACGGTCCTTGTTAGTGAATGGAGTTGTCGTTATGTGAACTAAGCATGGCGCTTCACAGGGGGACTGACTGCGGACTGGCCAGATTCTTAAAGGCAGGGTGGTTGAGAGCTCCAGAAAAAGCCAGTAAGTGGAACTTAAAAGTTTTTTTTTTCTGTCAACTTATTTGAAATCATTAGGGAAATGGAAAGTACAATAGCACAACAGGAACTGTATGAGAAAAAACTGTGCTGAGAACAGGACAAAAAAACTGGAAATGTCTTTGTTCTAAAACGTAACGTGTGTCTGAGTAGACAGCAGTACAGACAAATGATCTCGCCCAGGTATTATCATATCTCTATATCTTACAGTAATGCTTTGTTCCCTCTTTTTCTGTAAAGCTTCTCGCTCCATCTCTTTGCTTCAGACCATATCCCGCACTTTTTATGTGTCTCCTCTTGGTGCATAGATTGTCTTTTCTCATCACTAGTCTTTAACTTCATAGCGAGGTGTTTTCCTGTTCACCCTCCTCCTTCACCATCATCACCTCCCCCGCTTCCACAGCTCCGACTTCTCCGTTCTCTTTCCCCTTTGGCTCCTCCTCGCCTTCTTCCTCGCCCTCCACGCCACGGTTCAGCCCCTCCCTCTCTGCATCACTCACAGCCATCTCGAGCTTTGCCGCCGGATCTTCCTGTTTTCTGCTGATGCAAAAGAAGTTGCCCAGGGTGATGACGATGGCAGAGAGTGTGACCTCGCAGCCCGCCAACAGGAAGACGTACATGTACTGCTTTGTGTAATCCAAGAGGCGACCTGGTGGAGAGTACAAGAAGATTAGCATGATTGTTACTGGTGCTCATCAAGCTGGAGTTATAAAGTGAAGCGCCTTCACACAACAGAAGACTGAGGAGCATCAGTGTCAGCGGCTGCAAAATGACATTAGTGAGCAAACCTTTCTTTGGTAAAGATTTGAGTCAATAATTATGGTTAGAAAGCTACTGTAAGCTTCAACCACGGCTACAGTTGGTTTCAGTCAGTGCCAGAAATGGGCTGAGTACTGACACTTCTGATTTTTGTCCATGAGGTTATTGCATACCTCCACCTCCCTAACACTTGATTTTTCCCTCCACTGACATTGCACAAAGATAAGCACTACTCTGCCTCTGATTGGCTAGTGTTTGTGAAGGGTTTAGGAGTGTCTAACCGTCTCGGTCACGGTTAGAGAAAAATGCGTCATCTATAAACATGTTGATCAAACACGTTTAAAAATAGAAACTGAAAGAAATTGACATTTTGTTTTTACATAGAATGACACTGGCACACATAGTTTATTTTACCTAAAAGGACAAAGTCCCTATTTCACTGTCATCTCTCCACAACCAGTATATCGTCATAAAATACCAAAAAATGATTTAAAAAGCAACAGCTTTGGATGTTTGGAAACATCTTGGTGAGAAAGCTCCTTTAAAGCTCTTTTTAAAAAATCTGCATATTTGTGTCCAAAATTGATAAAATCTGAAAATGAGGAGCCCTAAACATTACACAATCTCATCTGAACAAAAACAAAGTGCCGTTAGAAGAGACAGATTCCCATTCGTTCCTCTTGTTCTCTGACCTGCTCCAGGAGGTCCCACTAGTACGGCCATGGCTTCCATCAGCAGCACCAGGCCGATGGCGCTGGAGAACTTCTCCGTCCCTACGATAGCCATGAGGACCTCGAACTGAAGCGCTCCCACCATCCCATATGAAATACCGAAGAAGATGCAGAAGATGACCAGACCTGTATAGTCCTTCGCCTGCAGGAAAAGAAACAGGAAACATTGGAACAACAACAGGTAGAGGATGTACAGGTGATCTGAAGAGCCTAGAGCAGAGACAGACAGTAAGCTAGCCTAATCCCTTCCTCTCCATTCTCCCTGCAATATCGAACCCATTTCTGCAGTCCTACCTGTGATCCTATGAGGTCAGTGACCCCGTTGAAGATTATGGCGAAGCTGAACAGGTAGACACTTCTGGGCCGTACCCACTTTGTGCCTGCTACGAGTCCTGCCAGGGGCCGAGCAAACATATCAACAAATCCCAAGATGGTGAGCAGCAATGCAGACTTGGTGTCCTCGTAGTCGAGGGCTTTAGCGTAGTTGACCACAAACACAGGGGGCACAAACAAGCCCAGCACCATGATAGACGCTGCGACCGTGTAGATGACAAATCCTCTGTCCTTGAACACGCTGAAATCCAACAGTTTCTTCTTCGGCTTCTTCTCCTCCTCTGCAGCTGCGGGAGAGCTCTCCTTCAGCTCCAGCTCCTGGGGCTTCTTAGGGGGCACCAGGGGCCTCATGAGGGCACCGCAGGCACAGCAGTTGAGCAGCATCCCCCCCAGGATGAGGAACCCCCCTCTCCAGCCATACTGGTACTGGAGAATCTGTCCCAGCGGGGAGAGACAGCAGAGTGCCACAGGACTGCCCGCTGCCGCCAAGCCATTGGCCAGAGGACGTTTCTCGCTGAAGTAGCGATTCAGCATTATCAGAGACGGCTGGAAGTTCAACGCCAGGCCGAGACCTGAGGAGGGACAGACAGACAGACAGACAGAGAGGCAATGTTACAGAAATCATTTTTATGTGATTCCACCACTGTTAGTGAGCAGTACCTCAGACTTCTGCTAACATGTTGTAACTAAGAGTTACAACATGTTGTAACAGTTACAACACAAACAGATTAATCATAATTCTGGCTTTGCTTCAACATGTCTCAGCTTCAGTTTCATCACTGGTGCCATTATTTTCACCGTTGTTCCTCACGACAGTGACAGTTTGATCTGAGTTTGGTGCGTTGAGCTGGACCGACTCACTGAGGGTGACCTGTCAATCACAA
>NW_023339651.1:21265737-21266122 GCF_004916995.1 Morone saxatilis | reverse complement strand
CTATTTTACTGTAAATGGGACCATCATTTACTAAATGAACATCATGCTGTATGGAAGAAGACTGAACCTAGAGATTGAGACAAGAAACTCATTAGGAAACTGTTTACTGAGCTCATACATCAAGTGAGAAGCGAGAAAAGTGAGAAAAAGGCTCATTTTCTCATTAGAATCACTATTATTTGACCTCTTTTTGAAACCGGTGCCATTGCCACATGCTGGCCATTAGAAAGAATGCAGGTTTAATGGGGCGCCTGGTTAGCTCAGTCGGTAGGTTCCAATCCGACCTGCGGTCCCTTGCTGCGTGTCATCCCCTCCCTCTCCACCCACCTTCTCTGTCTCTCTATAGCTGTCTATCGATAAAGCCAATAAAAGGCCAAAAAAATAA
>NW_023339651.1:21262939-21265710 GCF_004916995.1 Morone saxatilis | reverse complement strand
GAAAGAATGCAGGTTTAAGACATTTCACAGACTCAGAAGCTCCGTCCACTATTTATTATCTGACTCCACACTATGGTAACAGGGTGTCAAGTAGATGACTCTGATCTGTATAAATCAGATTTTACCATAACATTATAGTTACCATGGTGTACACCTAAAAAGTTTTAATGATCTCTGAATCACAGGAACAGCTCAAAGTTAAGGTAGATTTCCTTGACCCTTTTTGTTATGTCTCATCAATATTGATGCTGTGTATTCTAAAAAAGAGTACAAATAACCACCAGAGCCAACAGAATGAATATGGATGCATGTACATTTCTGCGTCCTTGTTTGTGTATGTTGTAACTCTACCTGTTATAACTCCAGTGCAGAGGTAGATGTGTATGATGCTGGTGGCAAAGGTTGCCAGAATCATTCCCAGTGAAGCAAAGAGCCCTCCGACCATCATCACTGGTCGACAGCCAAACCTGTTCACCAACACGCTGCACAGAGGACCTAACAAAACACAATCGCTAAGTACACAATATACACATGTGGAGTATGGTATTTAGCATTGTGTTGCTAACAGTTAACCCATTCAGATCTCCCTTCCATTCTAATAGGCATAACTTTCTAGGATGTCTAGACTGTTTATGTCTATAATTTCTGTTATCTGACTTCACTCAAATGCACAGAAAAAATACTACACAATAAATAAATAATGTATTTTAATCATGTTTTACTGCTAAGGATTTATGAGTGCATTTAAAGCATAAATCCACCATTACAATTTTTCAGAACCTAAGTCCCGCCCCTTGGTGCTCTGTGCTCCCATTACAGTGAGCAAGCTTCGGTCAACGTTCTCCTTTTCCTGTATTTAGATATGCTTTGTGCAACCAAATTCTGAACATGGTGAAAAGATGAAAGCAACATATATAGTCGCCTGTTAAGTTAACTAATGGTAGCTAAACACTTGCTAACACGCTAGATAATCCACTTAAATTGTTAGCTGGCTAGATAGCTGAGTAGTCAGGTATTTAGCTTGTGTTTTGTTACAGAGCAGAACACTAACGTTAGAGAACTAGCTAACTAATCTACGTTAACTGATGGCTAATGTTAGCAAAACAGCTAAATAGCGATAATATTCCTAACGATTGACGTAGATTAGCTGGCCAGTTAGCTAGCATTTTGTTAACATTAGCTTAAGCGTGTGGCTATACACTGTGTATGTCACTTTTATCTTTTAACCATCTTTAAAATGTCTTTTTAACATAGAGAGTGTAGCATATAGCATGTCAGTGCACAGGAAAGGAGGAAGTTGAGTCTCCAAAAGAGGCGGGGCATATGTAGGGGCCACTGGGTTCTGAAAGGGTTCACTATCAGACGTGTGCGTTACCCTGGTGTACCTGTGCCGTACAGCATGGCTAGCAGTATGGACGAGATCCAGGCGGTGTCGCTGTAGCCGACATCAAACTCTCGGATCAGCTCCTTGAAGAAGACGCTGACGGCCTTGGGGAAAGCGTATGAGAAGCCAGTGATGACAAAGCAGCCGGCCAATACCGCCCAGCCCCAGCCGCCGTCTGGTGCCTTCACCCCAGTGGGCCCGTCGTCCACCACTGCTCCTCCCATGATGCTCTCTGACTGCTGTGTTCAGGTCAGTGGCTGTAAGCACAGTGGTAAAAAAACAGAGACTTATCCTTTAACTGTGCGGGGTTGTAACCTGTGCTGTCACTCTGGCTTTCATGTTGATTTTGTGAATTCTTTTATAAAATGTGTGGTCATGTCCTAGAGCACTTCAACCTTTTAGGTGTCAAGGACCCCCAAAATGATAGACGAGGCCCGTATTTGATAAGATATAGTCTTTTTTAAATGACAGGACGTGCACTCCTTTTCCAAGGCTGCGTGTAGGACAGCGTGTGTGTGTTGGTTGAAGAGAACGGTGTGAATATGGGAACACAGTATTTGCTGGGGTTGATTTAATGTTGACAGCTTGTCGGGACAGATAAAGCTTCCTCCTCTGCCAGAAGGCATGTACACACACACACACACACACTCCACATGCAGACACATCCTCATATTTCCTGCACAGCCTTTTATCTGTGCTGTGTACTCCCAGTATGACCCACACGTCTCTCATAAATTGCAGTGATGCTTGTACAATTCTTTCACAATCTAGTGTTCGAAGTGTGTAGTCAGATGGAAAATGTTTTTTGTTTGTGCTCATTTAAGAGCTTTTTTGAAGTAATGCACTTTATTTTATGTGCTAGTGTAAGGAAGCCCCCCCCCCTCACTGTTGGCAGCGAGTAATGAGTAAAATAATTGTATTACTTTTGAAAAACAAGAAATATGACGTGTATATGTGATTAATTCCTTAAATACCAGATAATAGGCCATCCATGCTATATTTATGATATATATAAAGCAGAGTTATCGTTCATATATTATAGATGTGTTATACAAAAAAACCCACTGTATTGATATTTGTGTTTAAACCCCCAACCACTAGATAGCAGTGTGGCAGCTTACAGGGACTGTGGTAAATACAAATGATCTTGATCTTCTAGATTACTGTAACTGCCTCTACACGTGCCTCAGTCAGGCTCAGTTAAAAATTCAGAATCAACTATAAGATCTTACTGATTACATATAAGGCACATCATGACCTTCCCAGTTACATTTCAGATCTTCCTTGTTCCTCATTCCACTCCTCGGCCACTTCGCTCCTCAACTCTCTGCCTTTTATCCATTCCCCGCTTTAACTGCAAAATTAAAGGTGACCGTGCCTTTGCTGT
>NW_023339651.1:21253868-21262839 GCF_004916995.1 Morone saxatilis | reverse complement strand
CCAATCACTCAGATTCACTGACTCCTCAAAACCCTCCACCCTAAACTTCTTCATTGCACTCATTTGTGACATCAGTCGATCAGGATGTTTCATAATGGTATTGAGAAACAGTTACACAGAATTCCCCTCAGTCGACCTTACATACTGCACCCGTTCCCTCTGCACTGAGTCCTGCTGTCGGCCTGTGGAGGTGTGTGACCTCTGTGACCTCTGTCTGACGTCTTTTGCAGCCGTCAGAGAGAAGCTTAACAGAGAGGGCGTCCTCTAGTTCCCACAGTTCAAACCCAGCCAACTGGGTTTACTGAAATGAGCAACCAACCCGGGGTTACTGCCAGGTAAACATACTGCAAATGCACCTCTACAGACACAGTGACCCAGTGACATTAGTATGGCACCCCCCCACCCCCAGGCCCACCCACATCATTCACACCTTCCATGACCACCCATACTAAAATAAGACCCTTACATTCCGCATGCACACACACACTAGCTATCACACAGGGATCATATCTCATCCCTGATATGCAGATGAAAGGCACTTGGACACTATCCTGCATTGTGTGCATGTGTGAGACACACACACACACACAGAGTAAAACAGAAAGGGTCTTCTCCCAGCTGGTTATACCATCATTTCTGAGCGTCTTTCTTATTTCGACAACGACAACAAAAGTAATGTTTAGAAGACATTTATCCATGTAGTTGTTGTTGAGACTGGGAGGGTGACCTTGCTCTCTCTACCACTGAGCCTGTGCTCTAAACAATCAGCAGGCCACACCAAAGAACCCTGGACAACTTCCCCACTTAACTCAACAACACCGCAAACTGTTCTGAGCTGAATCTGGGGACAATCTCATATTCTAAAATACAAGTTTCTCTTTAACAGCTAGTGGAGGCCATAGGGAGAACAATTAGACGATTCATTGATTGTCAGCTTTTAAATTACTCGCCAACTATTGTAATAATCAACGAATTGTTTTGAGTCACTTGAAAAGAAAAGTCTAAATTCTCTGGTTTCAGGAATATTTTCTGCTTTCTTTACTTATCTATGACAGTAAAGTCAATATCTTTGGGTTGTGGACAAAACAAGACATTTGAGGAAGTCACCTTGAGCTTTGTGAAATACTGACCAACATTTTTACTTTCTGCACTGTAAAACCAATCATTTAACTCAAAACAAAATTGTAATTGTAATTGTAATACTCACTAAAGTCAATGTTTTGGAATAAAAACAATTCTTGATTAAGCCGCTTTTACTTAATTACTTACCTAATTTTAAGTGGCAACTTAGTTTTGTAGGTTGGTACATTCCTGATTAATAACCTAATTAATTAATTATTAATCTGTTTTCACAGTAAAAAGAAAATTAAAAAATTGTTGTCATTTAAAATTACTAAAGCTACTTGATCAAGAATGTTTTTTTTACTTTACAAAATGTAGTTAGTTTTACTAAAAGAAAAAGTCACTGATGTAATCAGTTTCAACAATTGTTTTAGTTAAATTAACTTATCTGGTTTTACAGTTAAGACCAAACAACTAATCGACTAATCGAGGAAATTATTGACTGATTAATAATGAAAACAATAAAATAGTTGCAGCCCTAAATTATATAAAAAATTAATTATCAGATCAGACTTAAATTCATTGGGTGAACAAAAATACCACTCAAAATGAATGATGACTGATTATTAATAGTACTGTAGGCCAACTTTACAACATACACCATATTTGAATATTGATATATTCAAATGACACTGTAAAGTGATGGACTGTAATCTAAAGCATTACCTATATCCACTTTAGCATTCAAAACGTTTGGCTGCCCCCAAAAAGCGTCCAAAAAGTTATTGCAGGTTTATAGATTACTGATCACACATCAAACACATGGTGTGGGTTTTTATTTCTGAAGTTAATAGTGGAGGTTTAATGGTGACCATCACTTAATATGGGAATATATCGTCTGGCTCAACTAACCAAAGTGAACTTCTCTGTACCATTTCCCACATGTCTCTGAGTTGTCAGGCAGTCATAGATTCCTCGGCACCCACACAGAATGAGAACATTTGCACCCATGGCTGTTCCTTCCTGCAGTTTACCACACAGCAGCTCCCTCTAAGCTCTCAGTAACACTGCTTTGCTTCGGTTTCATGTCGGCTCGCAAGATAACATTGGACACATCTGGCAGTATTACCACTACCTTTGCTTACTATCACGTAGACCCTTACAAACCCAGGAAACATCTTTTTGTATACTGGTTTGTCTATTTGTGCATCTTATTTAACAGTCTAATCGTCATTTTTTTGATTTGCATATTGCACTTAGCCATATTTTGATAATGTTGTGATGTAATAAGATCTCTCAATTCATTCATTCATCATTCCACCTGATTGTATTTACCTGCTTGTTTTAAGCAACGCAGCTTCACTAACATTTGCCCCTACAAAAGTGTACAAAAATTGTATTTAGTTTTCTCATTACATAATTAATTTTTCTCAGACCCAGAACCACTGAGCCACCGTACTGTAAGACACTGGCTACTTACTCCCTTCCTCACCAAGAAACTGGTTTAAGATCAGTGTCGAAGATGTAACCATTTTACCCATCATTTTTTACAGTACGTCCTCACATTGACAGCAGGGGGTCCGCCACTGGCTCCCCGCTGACACACAGGTACTCTCAGCACACATGATGTAGAGAGCCCTGACATCATCAGGCTCGTGGGATGCAGCCGAGCGCACGTAGGCAGCTGACTACTACTAATGCGTCACTTCCACTACTACAGAGTTTGACTGCGCGTTGCATCACACGCGCTCTTCATCACCCAGAGGAGCAGGAAGCGACCGTCTAACGTCCTCTGTGAAATCACACCTAGCCCCACAACTTAAGTTTCTTTGTTTGTTTGTTTGTTTGTGTGGCCCCAGTTTGTTGTTGGAAGACAAAATACGACTTCACACGACTGTTTCCGTTTCATTTTTTCACTTCACATTTAGTCCAGTGTCATAGTCACGCAACAGTTTGTGAAACGTTCACGGTCAGCGTATAAACAGACTTTTCGCCTTTTTCACGTTTTAAATCCAGTACTGAAGTGAGTGAGCTTTCTATTTCACCCACTTTCTATCCTCTTTTTATACCTGTCCTCCTCCTACATGATGGGAGCTCACTCTGTGGTATGAGTGCGACAGACAGATGCGGCGGGGACAACCCTGGTGGCGTACGTGAGGACAGAGGCGTGGGTCTATGATGTGGATCTCCGCAGACCCAGCTATTAGACCGAGTACAGTCAGTCTTAACAACCAACAGAGCCTGAAGCATCTGTAATAGAGTTTTCACAGAAATATATGCTGTTCATCTTTATTCCGCTGCTTTGAATAGGCCCACAACCAAATGCCTACCTGTAACTCTACCGCACAACAGGCTGTACCGCATTAAAGGGTAAATAGAATGTTTCCAGAAAGGCAGTAACACAGACACACGTTATAAAAGAAACACAGGTTAAAAAGAGAGAAAGTAAAGACACGCTACCTGCTGAGATGCGGACTTCCCTCCTTCCCTTCACGAGCGCTTCTACATAATCCGCGTGTGCGCGCTTCCTTTATCTGACGGCGCGCGTTCTCTAAAACCCCGCCTCCTTCTCGTGCTTAATGAAACATCTGAATGACAGGCCTGACTCTAATTTATTTATTAGCATTTTGCTATCTGGTTTAATCAATTGGCAAGAAACATTCAAAAGCTGCTACATACAATTCATTTATCATTTTATTTTATTCACGGTATACACATTACTCAAAATAACAAAACATACCAGTGCATAATATGAAACGTTATATGTTTTACTTAAAGGTCCAGTGTGTAACATTTAGGATTTAGGACATTGTCAGAAATGCAATACAATATTCATAGGTATGTGTGTAATCACCTGAAAATAAGAATCATTGTGTTTTTGTTACCTTGAAATAAACTGTTTATATCTACATAGGGAGTGGGTCGCCCTCCATGGAGTCCGCCATATTGAACTGTCATGTTTCTACAGTAGTCCAGACAGACAAACAGTAGATTAGGCCTTTGGTGTTTTTTCACTAGTTTCAGGTAGTCACATACAGACACGAGCGATTTTCCGTTAATTGTACACACAGGTCCTTTAACACACACACACACACACACACACACACACACACACACACACACACACACATTACTTTTCCCTCCCACATAGAGAAAGCTACCGTAACGTTTTTCCAACCCCACAAACAGGGACAGATGTAGAGGCCACCCCTAAAAAATGCCTGACAACCCCAGTTCAGTGTCAAATTTATCAAAGTTTAAAAACAACGTGCCATGAAAGGAAATTTTAATGATGTGTTATGGCACGTTTTAGACCAAGTGATGTATTTATTAAAAGTTTAAAGATTTGTAAATAAATGTATTAATTTCTAATGCCACTTTTAGAAATTTCTATTCAATGCTTTACTAATGTGTACAATGTTGTTTTTGATTTAAAATATCTTCATTTGGGGGCTTTTCCAAGCAAATATTGATATATGCAATGGATTGCAATTAAATCAGCATATATTTCTGCCACCTCTGGCCACCCCATGAATATTTCTTAGATACACCCCTACCCACGAACTGAAGATAGGTTACATATACAGAGAAAAAAATGTACAAAATGAAATAATCCATGGATCCTTTGGAACAGTTGTGGGCTACCTCTCCTGGCACAGAAGCACACATTAAACCACTGACAATTAGATGTGATGCATCTTTTGGTTGCTAATATCTAGGCAAACAAACCCCACTTACAACACTACTGAAGCCAAGCTGAAAGCTAATATCAGACGACTAATTCAGTGTGTTTAAAGTAGTGACATTGGTCCTGGTGGGGGCAAATATCTGCTTAACATTTCCATTTGTTCCAATTGTTTCCACAATTGTTCATTGTCATTTTGGAATTTTATTTGTACTGTGAAAACATTGTAAAAGGTTATTCATCAGGAATATTTATAAGGTAGTGCCACTTAAAGTTACAATTAAAAGCAGTTTCATCAAGAATCTTTTTTAACTGAAAAACTGAATTTGTTTTACTAAAGATTCTGATGTAATCAGTTTCAACAATTGTTTTTGAGTTAAATGATCTTATCTGGTTTTACAGTGCAAGTAAGCCCAGTGACTATAAACTGTCCTGGTCTGTTCTCTCTGCTTCACTGACTCTCAGTAGTGTCGGTGGTTTCAATTGTGACCTTTATAAGCAATTTAATAGCTTATTATTAGTAAAAGTGAACAAAGTAGGCAGTGTTTAATAAATTAGCAATGTTTATTGTAACTGGCGGTAGAGCCAGGAACCTTTGTCTGTCGGTCACTGTAGCTGGGGGACACTTTTACAGCCGTTCGGTTACCATAGAAACCGTTTGCCTTAAAGAGGAACGAGCCAAGTTTGAATTAGCGTCCACATTAGCTCCTTAACGTTGATATTATTTGCTTAAAGTGTTAAACAGTTATTAGTTGAACCGCTATATGGCGTTTCACATGAAGGCTGAATGAAGCTCAAACGGTTGTAACGGCAGAGAGCCGCCGAGAGCTACACAAGCTACAGCTACTGTATCACGGTAAGCTACGTGAACGGTTGAACAGTGTGTGTCAGTGTGTCAGTATCAGTAATAGTAGTAACTGTTAGTAGTTTGTAAAGTGGAACCCATTTGCACCAGCGGTTCCTACGGAGTCCTTGGCAGATAATCTCACGGAGTTCTTATTTTGTGCGCATGCGTTCTTATCATGTGGAAAACTGACTATAAATTCAGATTTAGCAGATGGACACAACTTTATTGACTGAGAACTGTCAATAAAGTGTTATTTAAGGTTTAGGACGAGGCTGTTCACAGAGCCGGATGCTTGTGTTCGGGTCTTCAAAGGTTAGATCTTGAAAGATTAACCAAACAATTTCATTTAGTGTACTTCACAGAAATTGACGGAATGTTGAGCTGTAACGTTAGGTCAGCTGTGTATATATTTTTTAATATTTTCCTTAAAATCCTTAAAATTTCCGATATTTGCAAATTAGATCATGTTCAACATTACATTCCTCAATATACCTGTTTGTGTGATCTTTTTCATTCATTACCTGACTCTGTACATTTCCACCTGCCTTCGCCCCTACTGTACATGCTTACCAATTTATAGAAACAATTGATTTGTATATGACAGTGTGTGTTTGTCATTCTTGTCTTGTATGTATGTATTTACTACTGCTCATAAGTTTGGCTTCACCTGTTATATTGGCGATTTTTCTTCTTTCCTTCAATAATGGCAAGATAAAAACAGTATAATTCAGACACCAAATGTATTATTTGCATTTTAAATGATAATTTTGCCCCCCAAAGAAAAATATAATATATATAGTTTTCCAGTCCAGAAAAGCATCAGTGAGCTGAGATTATTATTGAATAACAACAGTGCTCTAAACATTTCGGGAATGTGTTTTTCTTTGGGCCCTCTGCAGCCTACTCAGTGAGTCCATACCATGTTCAGCTGATATTCTATAGTTCTAACCCTGGACTAAACGTCTGTTTCTGTTCTGAAGTTTTAATTCCAGCCTGTTATCGGCTTTATAATGAACTGAAACAGGAACTTGTTCCTGTTTAAATCTGCACCAATTTTGATGCTTCACTTCCAGTTTCTTTGTCCAGTGACTGCTAATTTCTTCTATTCTTATTGAACTGTTGCTCAGAGGGATCTTTGTCTCTTTCTGCCCTTTCATTTGTCAGTCTGGTTAAACCATTGCACAGCGTTTTTTCTTCTCCATGTACAAAATATTCCTTTTCTTGTCGGGCTATACGATGTGGTAAAAGCATCATATTGCCATTATTTTGACAGATATTGCGATTATGATATGATTCACAATTAGTAGGAACGAGCATCTTTGCCTTGTGCATCGACAAATGTAATTTATCACTGACAAAACTATGAAAAGCATGGATGAACATTTTGGGGGGTCTGTCTCTGTGTCAGAGCAAGCGGGTCGTCCCCCCAATCAGGGAAGGTTGTTGGTTCGATCCCAGCGGGCTCCTGGCCTTGCCACGTGTCGAAGTGAGAGTATCCCTTGGAGCAAGACTGCAACCCAAATTGCTCCGATGCATAGCATCAGTGTGTTGGATTTGTGTGTATGAATGAGTTAGTTTCGTTCGATGGGGACTTTACCATCACTGGAGGTGAATGGTGTGTGAAAGGGTGAATTGGTGGCACGTGGTTTGAGTGGTCGGAACGACTAGAAAGGCGGCTGATACAGAGTGACAGGTCGCATTGTACGATCTCTACCTCTAGGGAAACAATATTTGTAGACCAGGAATCTGCTACAGTAGTTCGATTATAATTCGCTTTTTTCCCCCACACATTTTACCTCTTAAAAAAAGACTGCAGCTTCCTGGATTGTATAATTGCAATTTCAGTCATAATACTGTCGCATTTTTGTGCAACCTGTTGTGTTTGCAAACCCTTGTAATGAAATAAAAGACTTTGTACACCTCTAAAGCATGGAAAGACCAGTCAAAACTTTATGAGAGCAGTCCTCTCAGGCCATCTGCTGTAGCCCCAGTCGAGCCTTTTGTGGCACCGTTTCCTGGTACGTGTTCACGCCGCCACTTTATTCTCCCTCTCGTAAAACGGATTTGTTTCTGGAAGTCTGGGGTCTCCAAACTGTATAGCACAGAAGACATTGTTAGCAAATCGCTACCGAAGTAAAGCTAACTATCTAGCCATAATACTGTGCCCCTTGCGTACGTGTATGGATGGAACTATGCATGCGCAAACCACTGCAGTCAGACAGACGACAGTGACTGAATCTGAGCCCGCTGGGCGCAGTAAGGAGAGGGAGTGGAAGAGGAGTCCTGGCTGCAAGGTTCAGTGCAACTGGAAAGAGTCTCCTGAAGACAAGGCCAGGAGGAGTGCTCCGTCCCCTCAGGTTACCGCGGTTACATCCACCTCCATACCGCAATGTCACTGTCTCCACTGTTCAACCTCAGCTTGTTAGCTAGATGGAATGTATGAGTTATGTTCTACGGTCAGGAACCTGTATTGTCGACTTGATTTTCAGTGGAATTCATGGCATTTTGGAATAATACATGACGGTCAATCACACCCATTAGATAGTCAGGTGTCATAGTCTGCGGCCATCGTGCTTTGTGCTGATTGTTCTTTAGGCTTCGCTGATTGTAATTTGTGTTAGTTGATTATGTGGTCTGGTTTATGGTCTGTGAGTGTAGTTCTGCTTTTCTTTGTGATTGTGGTTTTGTTTCATGTGACGCGTGCAGACGTGTTGTAGAAAAGAACACATTTTTCAGTCTACACCGGTGGTCAAATAGGCTCTTCTTTATTTGCACAGTTTTGTCAGACGCCCGTAAACAGATGGAGGGGTCTGGGGATTATCAAGGAGTAAACCAGGAGCAATGTGTGTGGCGGAAAGGAGCCAATGTGTATTGAAAGTTTAAATATCATATGTGCAATCGCTGTGAGCCAACCGCCGAGAACTCAATTCGTATCCACACCGATTGGTACTGTGGCGAGCAGAAATCTCAAAGACAGAGATATCGTTCGTCTGAACAAAGTGAATAGCAAGACAAGAAATCACCGGACCTAAAAAGATACACTACAAAAGGTATGTCGTCTACTCTTAAGTGATTTGACAAAGCGAGAGAGATTTAAAAGCAGAATCAGCGTTTATTGGAACAGTGTACAAGGAATTTGACTCATGCAAGAACCACGTTGCACAAGAATAGGATTCGTCATAAGCGGCACGTAATGACAGATGTAAGGTGCAAAAGCACTTATGTGAGACTGTTTACTTTAAAACAGTGGTTTTAACCTGGGTGCTGGTTGGAGTTGGCAGGGTGGTCCCCGGGCACAAAGGGGAAACATTTAAATGTTCACGTTATGTATCTTGGCTACAACACTTGCCCCAGTTAGATAAATATATAGAGATAAT
>NW_023339651.1:21244921-21253843 GCF_004916995.1 Morone saxatilis | reverse complement strand
ATGAGACAGTGGACTGGGGGAGATCTGGAGGCCCAGTTGTGCAGTTATAGGAGAGGGAGGCTGGAAGTAGGCTTGGCTGCAAGCGTGTAGTTCCTGTTGTCAGGTGTTGTGTTACATCCCTTCAGGTTACCGCGTCTTACACTCACTCATACCGGCAATGTATTTATTTTTGTGTTTTAGCTGTTTAATGCATTATTTTTTGTGTCATTACACCTTATTGTCGATTATTTTTTTCAGTGGTACATTCATTCTTTTTTTGAATAATTAAAATACTTAATCAACCCATTATTTGTTTCTTTAGTGTCCTTCTGTTTATTGTGTTGGTTGTAGTCTGTAGGAGTGCTGGATTTTTCTTTCTTTGGGGGATTTTGTGTTTTGGTTTGGTCATTGAACAACGTTAGAAAAAGAACACATTCTTTCTCTAATCTAACCATTCAAATAGCTTTTTTATTGCACAGTTTTTGTCAGGAGGGGCCTCAATACAATGGAGGTCTGTTGGATTATCAAGAGTAACCAGGCTTGTGTCTGGAAAACCTGCTATTTGAAATGGTTTAAAAGTCATTTCGCAACTATTTTGCCTTGCACTGGTGGAGTGATTCATGTTTTTTACATTATATAAAAAAAAATACCACTACTCTTATTGGTCTTTATATTTTGCACAAAGCATGGATTTTTTAATTTTAAATTTGACCAGAATTTTGGCATGGAATTTGATTTCTTTAGTCTTCTTGCATATCTCTAGATTCTTCTATTCGGCATGTATGTATGTAACTATTATGCTAACATTTCCCTTTAATTTTATCAGGGTGTCTTATCCCGGTTGTTGGGTTGTCTCTATGGGGTCTCTCTCTATGTGTTAATTTCACTTATGTATTTGGGGGCCTAGAAGGTTGGCCCATTAGATAATATATAGGAATAACTATTTTGTTCATGTGTTTCACACTATTCACTGATTAATATGACTATATCTACAGTAGAGACAGCATAATGAAAACTGTGCCTTGGAGGTGTATCAGGTTATGGGTCCTTGACATCAAAAAGGTTGCAAAAGCTCTACCTTACAATAACAGCTTCAAAATGCATTATGATGCTCACTGAGTTGGTAATAAGGGGGGTGAATTGGCTTGCCTCTGGTCATCCACTTTGGACCACATACGCCTCTTCTTGCACTATGTGACTTTTGGATCCTGGTTGGGAAACAAGTCTTACACTGAAGCTACTAGCGTCACCAACTGATGTCAGTGATTTTTGGCTGAAACCTAGATCATATTTTTAGGGAGAAATGTTTTCTGGCTTTTCCCTCTGATCTGATGTCTTCTGGCTGCTCTGCCTCAGCCCTCTGATTCACATGGATAATGGAAAATTCCACTCAGGTCGGTTTTATTTGTATTGCACCAAATCATACCAGAAGATTGTTGAGACACTTTTCAAATAAAGCAGTACTCTTTATACATTTATTTACAGAGACAGAGACAACAGTTCCCACCATGAGCAAGCAAAGAAAAACTTCCTTTTAACAGGCAGAATCCTTGAGCAGACCCAGCCTTTAGGTGGGCGGCTGTCTGCCTCGACCGGACAGAAAGCTTCACTTGTTGCTAAAGTAGGTTAAACACTAACCTAGTTAGCTCAGTTAGCTGTGCTGCCTTGTGTTTGCACTTCTAGCACAGGAGCCTTGGACCACCGGGAGGCGGAGGTTTTTTAGGCCTCAGGAGCAGCAGGAAGGGCACCAGTGCAGAGGACTGCGATGGGATTGGAAATCTCACAGGTGCAAGCAGTTTTGACTTTGCTGTGGGTGGGAGCTAGTGGTCAAAAAAAAAGATTTATCTTGCGCCCACAAGAAGGATGGAAAAATGTCAACAAATCAAGTTGGAAACAAAGTTACAAAACAACAGCAAATCAAGGCAGGCGTGAATGATCAGAGTGTTTGTGGGTGCGGGCATGTTTGGACACAAACATTGAGGGATCGGGCAGTAATGGTTAGAAATCCACCGGGATCGGGATTAAGAAAACAGTCCTGTGTAGGGTTCTACACCAGTGCTTTCCCCAGCCTCACCTGCTTCCTGTCTATCAGGAAGAAGTTGATCCATTTACAGATGGAGGTGGACACAGGCAGTTGGATCAGGAGGTGGGGATCAAGTCGCCAACGCTGTGTTCAGTGGACGACCCGGTCTGCCTCCTGATTTACAGCTGCTTTTAAAGTGTCTTTCTTTCTGAGCAAAGTGATAACCGTTTAATTATTTTGTAATGCTTCTTTTGTCAGAGATGGCTACCAGAAACTGAGTGAGGATTTCCAATTCAACCTCGCCATCTTAGACGAACGAGACAGAGAGCTGGAGAGATACGATGTCATCACTGCCAGAGCTGTAAATGCGGAGTGCCACAGGTACAATTCATCCCTCTTTAGAGCCTCTTCAGTTCAGATTCACAGAAGGTATAGTTTCTGTGTGACGTTTAGATTACATTGAAATAAAAAGTAAGGAAATACTTCAAAATCTAAAATGTAAAAGTCATTGTGAGTCGTGTATTCAGAGTAAGTGCTTTACAGCAAAATAAAAATATACTTAAATTGTGCATGCATTTATTGTCCCCTCATCGGAATCACAAATGAAAGACAAACAACAAAACATGAAACTTCTTCACACAGTCAGATTGTTTTCTACTTGAGATAGCAGGAAGAGGTGGAGTTAGGTGTCCTTTCACTCTATTGGTTGCATGTTTATGCCTCCGCACCAGCAATAGCCATGCCTGGAGGAATTACGTTTTCGGGTTGTCAGTCTATCCTATTCTTGTGAACTTGATATCTTAGGAACGTCTTAAGGGAATTTCTTCTATCTTGGCACAAAGGTCCACTTGGACTCAATGAACTGGTTGTTGAATTGATGACCATATTTAACAACTGGTCGCGCAATATATTGGTCAATCATAATGTCCTGGTAAAACACTTTTGCCCATTGTTCAACACCTTCACTAAGGAACAGAAGGGGAAATTGCAGTTGGTCAGACACTGAATTGGTGACATGTTCTCAAAGGTCAAAGGCCATTATGACCTCAAAATCGTTTTTTGGCCATATTTTAAGAATGAATTGGCTGATTCCAGATTTCACACACGTTGACAGAATGACACAATGAGTAAGAAATCTCATCCTTCACTTCCTGCCTCATTCTGAATTTTGAGCATCATTGGAATCATGTGACTGCAAACATTATATTGGAGCGTGCCTGGCTTATGGTGATCCTGTGAGTTTCACTTACAGTTCATAGAGAGCTGTCACATCTAAATATTCCCAGAGAAATAAAAGCACCACATTTTGTATAACTATGTTGTATAAGATCTGTCTTTACATAGTAATCAAATACAGGTGTACCTGTTTAGCCAATACATCTATGATCGTCCTTAATTTATCTGTTCAAACATTCACTGAAATCATACGTATCATCAACATAGTGATAATGTCCATTTAGAAAAAAAAATACATGTTATACCTTTTATTCAGTTGCTACCAAGTCTTCCCCACATAGGTCACTGTGTTAGGGGGATTCTTGTTAGGAGCAAGGTTAGTCTTGTTAAAGGACATTTTTTTCTGTTATAGTAGAATTACTTGATGCTGAGATGTGTAGATCATAGCATTGTGGATGTGAGATTAACTGTTGTGCTGAGTTGGTGAGAGTTCTGTGTGAAGAATTTTGAAATAGTGAATTCAGTATGGACAAATGCAGGTAACTATTAACAAGCTTTTTATTTATTCAGTTTTATATTGTTTTAGTTCTTTTTGCTTGGAAAGTGTCCTTGGTTTAATGTGAAATGCACTTCATTCATCTTTTTTTATTGATAAATTATCAGATTTCCTGATACATTTTCTGTTCACTGACACATTGATAAATATACAGATCATTTATTTCATCTCTTCCTTTGTTGATTTCACGGAGTACAGTTGGTTAATTGTTCTCATACACCTCGACATGGAATAAAGCACTGTGCTGATAAGATGACGCAGGGTGACTTTGTGGAACCGGAGTTCACCTTGTTAATACATTATATTAAATCCATAGTCTGGGCACAAGGAGAACAGTAATGGCCCCTGCAGACACAATGACTGTCTCCATCGACTAATACTAAAATACAGCTGTCGTTTGCAGGCAGGAAGAACTGAACCAGCTCCACATGCAGGTTGCCAAGCTGGAGGAGCAGAGAGCCAAAGAGACTGAGGAGAGGCAGGAGGAGCAATGTAAAAGTCAGCACAGTGCTGCTCAGCACAGGCTGCAGCTGGATCAGCTCAAGTGGTAAGTCAGGAGGAAGAAACTGAGAATAAGAAACAAAAACATGCAAAAGAACAATTACAGCAGTGATTAGTGTGAGCCCATTCTGAATTTACAATTGTAATATTGAAATGTGAGAGTAAGGAGAGTGAACCCACCACACAGTAACAAATTAATGCCATAGTCATATCCAGTGTTTTTATTGTTTTAAATTAAACAACTAGTGCAGTAGTTGGGGGGCGTGCCCATTCAGAGTGGGGCAATATCACACTGCACTATGCCACAGAACCGCTCATCTGATCGACTTCATACTCACTGTCCTAGCAAGACACCAAGTGTGAAGTTGGCCGGATGAACAGTTTTCGAGATATGATGCAGTCTGACATACACACATACAGACAGGCAGACAGAGATTACTTTCTTACCAGTTGGATGAGGCTGCAACAGCGCCATCTATTGCCAAATGGACCAATTTTGTCATGGTCACTCAGGAGTCATATCTACCACCAAGTGTGGTTGCAATAACTCAAAGCATTTAGGAGATTGGACATTAATGACATATGACATAATATAAAAATACAGTATTTGAGCAAACTACAGCCAGCTATGGCAAAACTATATGGATAATCAAAAAGCAAAACATTTGTAGGAGTAGAGAAAAAAACATTTGGACAAAAATCTAAATGGCCCCAAATCGATCCAGACATAAATGGCTTATATGGACAGTTTGGTCTGCACCCACAGAATCCAGGACCAAAATGTAAAGTTTGTTGTTATTGTGCTACCATCTGGTCGAAACCTACAATGGAAGGACAGTGAAAAACAGACAACATAAACAACGTTGGAGGCATAGCTTGCTGCAGACACGAGTAGGGCCTCCCATCAGGTGAACCCAGGTCTGCTGGATGTTTGGAAGACACAATTTAACCCCTGGGAATAAGCCATGAGTTTGACAAATGCTTTGATATCTAACGCAGGTTTGGATGGAAATACTATAGGTAGTTCGCTAGTTAGAAAATATGTAATATAATTGACCCTTCCTAAGTCCCACCCCTTTTTTCTCTGTGCTCCAATAACAGTTGAGTAAACCTCGGCCAGAAGCTCCGTCAGCTAGCTACTTATAGTTACATTGTGTATTATTATATTAATATAAGATACGTATTTAGGCTCTTTTATATTTCTATTTTTATTTTTTACTTATGTATATATCTATTTGTATGTATGTATGTATGTATGTGTGTATATATACATTTTATACATTTTCTATTTCTATATATATATTTTGTAATATAATTAATATTTCTATTCTTTAACATTGTGTGAGCACCTTGAGCAACTTTAACAAACAAATTTCCCCCCAGGGATCAATAAAGTATTAGCTAGCTACCTAGTTAGCTAGTGTTTTGCTAACATTAGCTAACTTAAGATAAGATAGTTAATTCTCACAGTTTTCAGTATTTCAACATTCCAAATTCTGTTAACGCCATTTCCCCCTGATGATCATCTTATTTTAAAATGATAGCATAATTTGTCTGTCATGCCAGACTATTCACAATTTATTCAGTGTATTATTTATTAATTTCATGTTGAACACTTTGGGGCGGCACACCTCCATTGCCACTGTTACATCCTCCGATAAAGCCTTGTTCATTCTTTCTAAATTGATGGTGAGGACTTAAGGTTATTGTGCACTTGTCATTGGGGCAATTGGAGTATCGCCCACCTGAAATCTGCATGTCTAGATCCCACGGTGGGTGGGTGTGGGAGAAAACATAATGTGGTTGAACTGACCCGGTATTTAGACAGTGATAACAGATGAATGTTGACTGGGTTGGAATAATTGTTGGAAGCTGTGCCTTCAGTGTCAACTCAGTTACAGACGATAATTTATCAGTTGATAATTATAATCATTTATTTTGAATTTGTATGCAAAACATTTAATAGGCTTTATGTTCTATGAAAGCTAAAATATTTTTTTTGATGAACTTTATCGAAAAAATAAATGAACATTTGAAGAAAATAGTGATGTCTGTTAGTTTTGGCTAGCTCAGAGAAATGGAATATTGAATACACCTTAGCCTTTCTTAGCCTCAGGTGTATGAGTATGAACTTCTTTTTAAAATACAAAAATGTGAAATTATCAGTTATCTTCTCAGTGACACCCAACTATGGGTTATTGTATCGTCTGAACAAATATCCATATGGGGCATCCCTACTTAATATTTTTTTACTTAATCTGTGGTACGGTACTCTAACACTCTCTCCCCCTCTCTTTCTGTGTGTGTGTGTGTGTGTGTTTTTATATGGCTTGATGGTAGCTCCATGGCTGGTGAAATTCAAAGGCAAACGGAGGAGTATGAGAGGATGAAATGGGATTTGCAGCACAAGATACAAGAGCTAGAAGGAGAGCTGACCCTACAGAGACAGGTGAACACACACACTTTTATTCCTCTGAAGGTGTGAAGTTGTTTTGTCCGATGTCTTTATATAATGTGTGACATGTTAATATCTATTGTTGACTGTTGTGAATAAAACCAGTATGGCCTCTGCTAGCTGCGCCCAAAATAAAGAATATATTAATAGGACACAGTGTAAAGCACATTGAGCTACTGACACATATGCGCAGCTGTGCTACAAAGTAAATCTGCACAGTAAAATGTACTACGTCTTGTGTTACCACCCCCCTCTTAGCACTGTCCCATGGCTGGTAGAGGTCTGCAACCAGATGCAGACCTTTAGGATGAACCCAGACAAAAGAGCACTCAATCTCTGACTCTGACTGCTGTCCGTTACACTGAATTGGCCGGCTTTGTTATCATGCACACGGTGCATGTCCAAGTGTGTGTATGTTTGTATCCCCACCTACTGCAGTCTGTCAGGTAAGATGAGCAGGTGCTAACACTAACTGATAAATGATATGAGAGGATGAAACATGTAGGCTAGTGTTGGCTCTGGGTATCTTCTGTATTTGACACTCATCAAGTAAAAGAATCATTATCACCCTCCCCTTGCTATATACTTTATGCAAATCAGGGGCACCCAGCAGCACAACTGAGAGTATGTAAAACAATATAAATAAAGACAGACTCAGTATCTATGGCATATTTCTCACTTAAATGTTTCCAGAAAAACATTTCGGTGAAATATTTTTGTAATATCAAACAAAGTTTTCAAACGGCCTGTTATGTTAGTCCATTTTGAAATCCTGGAGCAGCAAGTGTCCAATCAGGTTCAGGCAGGAAGTGTTTGCGTGGTTGTAGGAGGATGTAGCCTTTTGTGACTACAAGTGTCCAATGCTGGGAAGCGTTACGACCCCTCACATCCAACCATCATGTTACTATAAGGTAACTAAAACACAATGATTCTTATTTCCAGGTGATTATACACTAATGAAAACATGCTTATGAATATTATATTCCATTTCTGACAATAGATCCTCCTAAATGTTACACACTGGACCTTTAGCTGTATCAATGTAGAAAATAAGAAATTATTATATATAATATATATAATGCCAGTCTAACAAAATAAGGAATGGTATGTAAGCTTTTTCATCATTAATCTAACCTAAATAAACCTGATACTACATTTTAGAAAATGTGTATGGACTTATCTTCAATTAATGTTCAAACCTTGTGTCTTTTTAGAAGAATATTATAATTACACAGTGATTCAAAATCTGAGGAGTGTTTTTATTTTCTGAGCTGGACACTGTTTACAGAGGTTAAAGTCAGCAAATCAAAGTCAAACTGTAAAACCTTTTGTGGGCAATAGTTGGATTTTACAAAAAAAATAAGTGAGGGGCACACGGGTTAATCTCAGGTTTTCAGTGTTCATCAAGACTTCACTCCTCTTGCTCTCTGTCTTTCTTTACTTTGTATCCACCATCCTTCAGCCCTAAAGAAATTCATTCTACTTGAATAGCTTTCTTGTCGACAAATAAACTGCTTTCTGCTTTTTCAGATGTAAGACTACTATTTCTTATGCATTGTGATTCCTCCTGACAGAAAGAGGATTTATACTTTCTCTGTTTGTCTTAATTTCCAACAGCCTTCACTCAATCCACTATCTGCTATTGCTTTGTAAATGCTGAACAATGTTTAGAGCAGTGATCTCTTCTTTATTTGTGCTGTAATTTAAGTTTGCACTGTATAGCAACCAAGCTGCTTGAATTGGCACCACACATACAAAGTGGAGGCTAGTAGTGATTTTTGTTTTTGTTTAGTTATAGCAGCTATGCATACATCTCACAATAAATGTAATAATGTTATTCTAAACACAATATCTGTAATCACTCTTCTGGCCAACAGGAGATGACGGCAGCTTTCGACAGAGAGTTTAGACAGCAGGAACATAAGTTCAACTTGAAAATGGATGAGATGCGCGCTGTGGTGCTGTCTCATGATCTCAAGGTGAGGAGAGTAAAAGGTAATCTGACTACGCCAGGTGGTTTGATACACAGAACCATCTGGGAAGTCGTAGTTGGAAACTTTCAAAAAATACTCCGCAGCTGATTGAAGGAAACTTCAATCCAACTCCAATCAGATAAACAAAACTACAACGTAGTCAAACTCTTAATGAGAAAAGAGAGAGAGAAAGAAAAAGAGAGAGAGAAAAGAGGTAACGACAGAAGGACAGAGACAATGGTGCACAGCAACAACAGTA
>NW_023339651.1:21242428-21244821 GCF_004916995.1 Morone saxatilis | reverse complement strand
TAGAGACAATAGGAACCACAAGTATATTCTAATATAACTGATGCTAGCAGCATCTACACTAACCTCTTTAGCAGCCACCATTGTTGTTTTAGAGCCAACAGTCACTTCTCACGTGTGACGTTGCACACACCTAGCATTAAATCACGCCGTAGCTGCCAGTAGTTCCTCAAAGGACGCTGACTGCTGTAAACCACTGTGGTTGGACACAGGCACATAGTTTGAAGCCTGCATAGATGGATTCTCTTGCGATCTCACAAACTGCTCAACACCTCATGTTTTTATAATTTTTTGTTGCTGCATTTGTGTTTGTGTGTGCGTGTCCTTGTCCAGGTGAAGCAGCTGTCTAAAGAGACTGAAGTTCACTACCAGGCTCAGCTCCAGGCCACAGAGGCTCTCAAAGTATCGAAGGAGTTCTGTCAGCAGATAGAAACCCAGCTGCAACGCAAAGAGCAGGAGATCAAAGACCTCACTGCTGACAAGGACTGCAGGTCTGCTCCTGTATTGTGTGAGGCTACATAAAATAAAACAACAGCAATATATATGTATGGCAATAGACACTTCATCAATAGCAATAAGAAAATTGTTCTCTAGAATATTGACAGTTCCACTTAAATACAGTAAATGCAACCCACCATGAACACACACAAGGAGCTCATAAGCAGCCAATCATATCCCTTGAATCACTGTAGCCGCTTTGTGCCTTTGGAGTACGCAATGCGCTTTCATGACCACCATGGGTTACATCTCAAGAAACAGGCCACAGCCAGTCCACGGTGGAGAGTACTCAGCAACAATACCGTATTACAAAACAATAGCATTAAAAGAAAAGTGGTTAAATTCAACCTTTTTTTACCTGGACTTTAATATAAATAGGTCATAGGTCAAAAATGAGCAATAATTATCAGAGTTGACTGAAATGAAACATTTTATTGTGACACTTTTTTCAGCTGTATTTCCCAGCACTACGTGTGTTTATGGTTTTGTGTCTGTCCTCTGTCTCAGAATGAAGGAGCTTGAGGACGAGCTGAAATGTATGGAAACCAAACTGAAGAATGAGGAGGATAACCACATTAAGAAGTGAGTCATTAATAACCTCCTCTCAGTCAGCCAGTCAGAGCCAGCTGCCAACATAGGTAGGTACTATTGGAGCTCTCAGCGGTTGAGAGAGAGAGATAAACAAATCTCTAAATTTACAAAAGAAAGCACCAATAGCAGCAGGAATAAAAAGGCTGTGTCCAGACACCATGTTTTTATTGTTTTTGATGTGGTTGTTTGTGCTTTTTCTCTCTTCTGAAGCATGTAACACCATTAGATTTATCATAGTTTTATATTTTTATATAGTTTCAGAGTGTGTTTGGTTGTTTCAGGTTAGTTTTTATTAGTTTTAGGTTTTATATTATAATATAGGGGGTATTTGTCAGGGGCAAGATTTAAGAAGTTCAAAATAGGTATTACAATACAAACATAGTGACTCACAGTCATGTAGACATCACAGTCTCAATAAACATGCTTGTTGTGTGTGTAAGGTAAAGTGATTCCAGTATGTTTTAATGCCATTTTAAAAGTATGAAGTATATTTTATATTATTGTGATAATATTGTTTTGACCAAGGTAATTGTGACATGAAATTTATATATCATCCCACTGCCTAGCTGATCCGCTGTCATTTCATTAGTTTAGTATCAGGCAGTCAGAAATTTACTTGAGAGATGGGGAGATTCACAGTTTGTAACCACAAAACTAGTTTATCAGTACTCTGCAGAATGTCACTTTGTGTATTTACATGCACTTAAGTACTGGCTATTTATATATGTAACCTTTTCATGTCTATGCATGTGCATGACTTCGCTGTGAGAGCAGTGTGGCAATCATTTCACCTCACAATTTCTTTTATTTAAAATCATATCAGTTTGTCAAGGACAAACCTTCGTAGTTATTAGTATTTATATGTTATTTCTCCGTCATCATTCGTCACGTGTGCATAAATACACATCACTTCCACGCAAAACCAGATCTTACCAGCATCATGACAGTGCAAGCTGCACACAGCTGCTCCCTTTCTCCTGCATGTCAGTGAGCACTGAGCAGTGACTTTAACCTTTTATAGACAGTGATTAACTGTGGCACAGCTGCCTGCCACGAGCAGACATTTCATTTCAGTCTCTAACTCAGCTAGTTCTATTTCATACGTACTACCATGGGTAGGAAACCTGTGGCTCCTTAGCCCCTCTCTAGTGGCTCCCTCTGACTTTGATAAAAAATATTCTTGAGACAGATCTTTGCACTCACTGCCGAACTACATACTATAATAACCAGCTGCTCATTAATTTTATCTCTCTTATCCCCCTTTTGTACAGACACAGCACTCATCAAACACTTTTCAAATAGAGCAG
>NW_023339651.1:21235539-21242258 GCF_004916995.1 Morone saxatilis | reverse complement strand
GTGACTGATGATGATGAACATTAATAATCATTTTTAAGCTGGGGTTTCTTTGTCATCTCGCCCCTACCTCACACTACCTCATGCTTTAACGGCTGAGAGGAAGCAGCTGAGCAGCTTAAGTCTCAATGCAATGCAATGGTTCCACAGAAACGCATGAAACTCCTCCACTCCCAGGACATGTATTCGGTGCTTTGGGTGTGGGTTCACAAGTCGGTGCTAGGACAGTGCCATCAACCTGGGTCCTTGCCTCTGGCAGGATGTATTTCATCTCTGCAGGTCTGCTTGACAAGGGTCAAGGGTGGTTGGCCTGTGGCCCTCTACCTGTCACCTTGTTCCCCAGTGGGATCTGCAGAAATTTTTGGGGGAAATCTTTGTCGTCTTAGGTCTGCTTACTGAGGGACCCCCAGGTGGATGGTTGTCCAGTTTCCTGGCCACTTAAAGGACCAATATGTAGGATTTAGTGCCATTTAGACATGTAGTTGCTGATTGCAACACCCTCATCTCATCCTCCTGTTCCAAACAAGGCCCTATCTTGAGCCAGTCGTTGGTTTGTCTATTATGGGCTACTGTAGAAACATGGTGGTTCAACATGGCAGACTCCGCAAGAAGAAGACCCACTCCCTCGGTAGATAAAAACAGCTTATTCTAAGGTAATGAAAACACAAGGATTTTTATTTTCAGGTGATTATACACTAATGAAAACATACTATATATATACATATAATAGATCCTCCTAAATGTTACACACTGCCGTACTGGGCCTTTAACTCCTTTTCGTCCAGCAGGTGGGTCTCAGTTGTAGTATGCATGGATTTCAGGCCTTCGCCGCCAGTGGTAACCAATAGCGAAGCCTGTTGGAGGGCGTAGCATGTACAAAATTGAAAGTAGTTCCTGGATGTAACTCCAGTTCTATGAGTATTTTTGTAGCCCCATTAACTAGAGGCCTAGCTGGCTCTTGTTCTATTCCTGTGGCTGAGTTTAAAAGGGAGATAAGCAGCGGGTGCATGCTGGTCTTTTTTAGTAAGTGGTTTCTACCTCCTGATTCGGCAGTGTGCAAAGATCTCAGAGCACCCAGGCGGAGTTACATTCAGTAAGTACTCCGGTGTCATGCAGTTTAGTCGGACATGTAATTTATTAATGTGTCTATCTGACCTTTTACTTGTTGCAGGGTGTTTCTGTGAAAGACACATTTTTGCTCAATCAACTTATCTGGATAAATAAAGGTTAAATAAAAATAAAATATCAGACTAGAACATCAGCAAATGTTATATAATATATGTACATGGTAACCTATTTCATTTTTTGAAATCTGTGGTGGGTCAACATAAATTGAAAGGCTTAAGTCGCTCAGCAACCTCAAAGTTGGTTGCTGTTCCTATTTCATTCAGTGGTAGGGGTAATAACTGTTCATTCACCTTGGGCATTAAAGTCAAGTCAGCTGTGCATGAAGCTGTGCATAAGTCCTCTAAATGTCCCCTAATGTCTAACTGTCCGCCTGTTTCTGTTAAGATATGAGGCTGTGGTGCAAGCTCTGAAGGAGCGTGATGCGCAGCTGGAGGTTCGGTGTCAGGCCCACACAGAGGAGCTGCAGAAGGCTAAGAAACGCATTGTCAAACTACAGGAGAATATGGAAGTTCTGGCTGCACAAGTACGCTGTTCACAGAGAACCCAGCAGGAGGCCATGGAACAGAAAGATAAGACAATCCAGAGGTGAGACAGACAGATCCCACGAAAAAGCCAAAAATCATCATATTGGCATTAACAAACCTGATATCTGTGGAGCTTTAGTTTGTATGATTCTGTGTGTATTTTATATACAGTGTGTGTACTGTATGTGGTTGCTAATTTAATGTGTACAGACACCAGCAGCTATGACCTGTGCTGATGTAACAAGTAACTAGTTGATCCTGTGTATGTGCGTGCATGTGTGTGTGCTTGTTTCAAAGGCTTCACACAGAGGTAGAAACCACCCGGACTGGATGGGACAAGTACATCAGTCAGGTCTCCAGTGAGATGGTTGTCAAGGATACAGAGGTCATTACCCTGCAGGAGAGAGAAACCAAACTTAAGACTGAGCTGGACAGGATCAAGGAGGAGATGGAGGGGTAAGAAGACAGCAGGAATATTGTGGTAGATATTAAGAAATGAAGAAGAAAGAGATGGAGGAGAGGATGGGTAAAACACAGTGATTTAGTACCTTTATCCTCAGGAGAACACAGAGGTTACAGTGAAGAGGGGGGTAAGCATTGTGATGATTATGTAGCTTCGAAGACATGAATTATATGACCTAGTCTGAGTCGTTGCTATGATTTATGAAATGTCCTCTATATGTGTTGTCAGGTACAAGCAGCAGCTGAGTGCTGGTCTGAAGAGAGAGAGGGCCTTAGAGCAGAAGAGAGTCCAGGTGGAACTGGAGTGGCAGAGACGCTGTGAGGACCTGAAGGCTGAACTCTACCTTGCTAATGAGCAGCTAATACAAGACCTGAGCAATGCAAGAGACCAGGTCAGCCTCTCATACGTCAAACAACCCCCCCTGTACAATGCATGTGGATTTACTGGCGCACATTCATTGTAGGGTTCGCCTACTGTAGGTTTTTAAATGTGAATGCTGCTTTGTATTGAAAAAGATAAACACTGAGACTTTAGCAACTGATTTTCAGAAAACCTATATGGATACCTGGATGGAGTCGCTGTTTGTGTGTCATTCTTGTGTGTTTGCAAGATTTGCCTATCTCCCTATTGCATTTTAAGGAACAGTTTTAAAATAGAGCCAATGGAAATCCAATCCTGATGAAATCTGATCAAGAAAAGAAAAGTTTGCAAATATGCAAATGTGAAGGATAAACATATTTATGGTTTTCTACATAAGCATCTTGATGTGACTGTGTACCTGTAGCTAATTAATGGTAAATAACATAAAATAACATTTTTCCTCACTTTATATAGTTCAAAACCAACTAAACATCAGGAAAGTGTAAAACAATTGACACAGCATCCAGTAGTAAGAAGTGAAGTTGTTATCTGCACATCCACAGGTGCAACTATAGAGAATTTCCGCTGATTTTTGTCCAGTTTTAATCCACTTTGATTTTGTTGGAACTGAATCTCACAGAGCAGAAAATAACTCACTATTGACTTGTGAAGGTAAGGAGATAAATACAAATGCTCTACAGAGAAAGTACTGACAGCTGCTAATTCTGAGGACAGACAAGACATCTACAGTATCTGAAACATGTTGCATTGTTAATAACACACAGTAAGGGGGGTGCCCGGTAGCTCACCTAGCCACATTTTTTGCCAGATAAAGGCCAAAAGCCCGTACATAAGCCTGTATTTATAAGATTTTTTTCATTTACACTTTTGAGTGAGTTGGCAGCAGCTGAAGTTTTAGGTTTAAATATCCTGAATCACATGGATCATACCGTTTATTACTCTCATCATATTTCCTTGCAAGTTTAGGATTTAACTATAGAAAATATACTACAACTGTCACTGTTTATTGACTGAAAATACGTTCCCTCATGTGAACAAATGCTGTAGTGCCCCGAGACACTGTACTCACAGTGGTGATTCAGTGAGTGCATTGATCTTTGTCAAGGGTGCTGAGATAGAAATAGAACCACCTCTGTGTCTGTACTGGTTTGAAGGCTCAGGCTGATGTAGTTGATACTAATAGAGGTTTTATGTTGGTCTCTCTCAGGCTAAAGCAGAGCTGAAGGAGAAAGAACAAGAGCTGCAGGAGTTGACTGTCTTACTACGTTCTGTTAAGACGGAGAGAGACCAGGCAATACAGGTGAGAATACATCCACCTTACGCTGTGCAGACTAATAGAACATTAAAAAGTGCCTACCAGGCATGCTCCGTCTTGTTTTTAGTCCTCCGCACGGACACAAACACACTGTACTGGTCCCAGTCGCACACAATGAGCAGGACTTCGGTGGTATGTGGACTTCACTGTGTCCACTGTTTGCTTGTTTGTGCATCATTCCTCAGGGATGTGACCACATCTATGGCTTATCTGATTTTATAGAGGAAATAGCCAGTTAGCAAACCAAAGAGGTAAAGTGGTCCAGCTCAGTGGCATAAACCCTCTAAATGTTATGTTACCTTTATATTTGAAATATTAACACATTCATGTTTCCTTCTTATGGCATTTTCAATTAATTTCCCTTCATTGAACACATTTATGAGGCTGCTGGAACACTTGGTATTTTAATTATGTGCCGCACAGAGCTGTTCCGGTTGGCATAAGCAGCATGTCCTGTTTTGTGTGTGGAATTCAGATGGAGTGGAACTGATTTGCTCTGGTTAGTGAGTTTGCCCACAAGGAAACTTAACCCCTCAGCAGATGAGGAAGGAAAGGAAGACTTGGAGAAGAGAAAGTGAGAAGTTGGAACGTGTTGTGTCCAGGGTGTGATGGGTCTGCAGTGATGTCTCCTGACTCAAGACAAGTCCTGAATTAGTCCTAAATAGGGCAGGTTGGCACCATTTTCTAACTGGTTGAAGTTCCCCCCGTGACAGAGGGTTCATCCAATCCCCTGCCAAGTATTTTTGCCTGCCCTTCTTCCAAACAGAACTCAGGTGGTTCTGTGTAACACACCTAAATTGTTCCTGGCCAGAAACTGTGGTTTGAATCTAGTCAAGTTTATTGTCTAGAGTTTGGAAAGAGGAAGTCCCTGCCATGCTCCGCCTCCTGGTGTTAAAGGAAGACTTTAAAAAAAGACTCCTCTCAGCCCGAAGACACTGCGGGTCGCCTTCTCTGGAGTCTGTCATGTTGAACCGCCATGCTTTTGCCGTAGCCCAGAATGGACAAACCAAACACTGGCTATAGGTAGTTTCACAGCCACCGTAGTTTCTCCTACACACTTTACAGCCCATTTTCATGCCTAGGTCGTCAAATACAGATGCAAGCAGTGTCCAGTTAGTTGCAATATGCAACTTCAGTGCTAGATGCCACTAAATCCTACACACTGGACCTTTAAATGACATTAGATTAAGGACACTAGCCTCCGCAGCATTGGCCTCAATTCTTAAACCCGGAAGCTCTGCCCACTCATGACTGTAAATACTGTAAATAGTCCAGATCAAGGAATCTGGACAATTATTGACTAGATTGCTGTGAAATCTGTTTTGGATATCCCCCAGAGGGTGACAACCATTTGTTTGAGGCTCATATTCTGTTTGGCAGATTGCCACAAAATGAAATGAGGACAAATTCTTTCCTTTTCATGACCTCTTACACTATCCTCAGGCCAACATGTCACCTCTGTAAACGGAGGTATCTGTTGTATAGGTAAGATGAGACATGTTGTGACATCTCAATTTAGTGCATAGCGGGTTGATCAGTTCAGTGTGTTCCCAGCAATGATACCGGTCACTGAATTAGAGTTGTTCCCTAGACACGTTTCTGTTTGAGTGGAACTTCCCATTCCTATTTCTCTGCTCTGTAGGTTTACTTACCATGATACGGACACTCAAATGGTCCTTTAGCCACAGATTGTACTCCCTAAAGAACCATACTTAGCTTTGGAACAAATCCAACTGTCCAATCTTGCAGTATTTTCACCCTTTTCCCAGGATCTGAGTATCAGAGAGCTACAACATGTGGAATATCTGCAAATGATCTTTCTCAAAATGTATTATCAGATGATATGGATCACCGTTGAGCCAATAATGCTAATAATTTGACATTTTATTATTCTCATAAGGACTAACAAACTTATTACAGGCTAACATACACTCATATATTACATGGGGTGTTGTATTAATAATCCAGCTGATGCCCTGTTCCCTTAGAGTGTGTTCAATGCTGTCCTGTGTTTGGCCTTCGGCCTTTTCTTTGAGCATCCTAGAGGTATGGTGGCCTTTCAGTCAGGCTCAGTGACTCCCCAACATAGCAGCCTCTGAAAGCCACATTGGCACCGAGAGGAAAAACATATCAAGGTCTTGTCCATGTAAACCTTCTCAAATGACCAAAAAAATACTTAGACTAAATACCTGGAATGAGGCTCTACACAGCGAGGCATGATATATTTGGTGACTTGTTATTCAAAGATGTTAGGCTGCATGTTCCAAATTTCTGTGAGAATGTTCAAACATTATATCAGCCATGTTCAAACTATACAATACTAAATATAATGTTACAGCTAATCCACCACATTTGAGTGAGAACAGACCATTTTAAAGTACAAACGTCATACAGATGTTCTCACAGCTGTGCACATTAGCAGGAATGAAAAACATTTATAATGGAAAAGTACTATCCATGTCCATTCATTCTCAGATGTGTATCATGTATCTGGTTGTTTTTGGCATACAGTGCTCTATAGCGCCTACCAGAGGGGAGAAGTTGGAACGTGTTGTGTCCAGGGTGTGATGGGTCTGCAGTGATGTCTCCTGACTCAAGACAAGTCCTGAATTAGTCCTAAATAGGGCAGGTTGGCACCATTTGAGTGTCTAGAGTTTGGAAAGAGGAAGTCCCTGCCATGCTCCGCCCTGTGTTGGGCCAGTAGCTTTGAGACGTTATGCTGCTGTCAGCAGCTGTATTTTTGTCTTTTAAAGCTGAAATATTGATATTTTAAAATGTGTGACTTGATGGTGGGAGCTAACTAAAAGTGGTTATGACTTTCATGTAACATTTTTTTTCCATCCTAAATTTAGTGCAGTAGTGTTAAGTAACATATGTCAGTGCTGGGGCCCGGTTAGCTCAGTCGGTATAG
>NW_023339651.1:21232594-21235439 GCF_004916995.1 Morone saxatilis | reverse complement strand
TTAGCAGCAGCTCAGCTCGCAGCCTCTCCCTCTCCAGGACGTCCTTTGTTTGCTAGAAATGTTTCGTTAACAAAGGGATGGATCTAAATACTTTTCCTATCACTAATGGTCACACCTCAGATCACTGATCCACTCAGACATCCAAAGACATCAGCAAATGAAATTGTCATCTGTAACAGCCATTAAAATTACACCTCTTTGTATTCCCTGCACTTAAAGGTGAAGGCGAGCCTAGCAGGGTGGAGGTTGCTGAGTCCGGCAGTGCTGGAGTCCAGATGATGGTGCACGGTACCAGCGCTCCCTTCCGTAACCAGCCCCCATCCGAGGTCAAGCAGAGAAGGAACCCCTCTACAACACCGTCAAACACTGCCAAGACCCGCAGACATGGAGCCCCAGACAGGATGAGCAAGATCAGAAATTACAACGTTAGAGACTGACAGTCTGTTAGCATGCTGCTCATGGAGAGAGTGCTACTGGAGGAGCTCTGTCAAGTCTGAGAGATAAACCCTGATGTTGTCATAGGGAGGTCAGCAGGATGAAATCAGCCACACATTTATTACAGAGAGCCTGCAGTTTGAAAGGGAGGGTCTAATGAAGAGATGTCAAGTTGCTTTATGGGAAGAGTAGGATCCCATTTTGTATTGGAGCTCAGCCCACTAGGAGCTTCCAGATATCTCAGCCTCTTCTGTTTTGATTTGTTCCATTTATTATCTGTCTATAGTGAGTTCCCCAAACTGTGTAAGTGGGGAACTCTTTTAAAGCCCAACAAGAAATGCTACAAATATCATAATTACATTTTACAATAAGACTTATGGTAGAAATATATTTTTGTATTTTGCTGCTTCCAACAGAGCTCACGTGCCTGAGCAGTTAAGGGACAACAACAGGCCACAAAACAAACAGACCTATTGTGTACAAACCTCAGTAATATTTTGTAATATATGTAATGTTCAAGGCTGTTGTAAGTTCTGTGTTTTATTATTTTACTACCATATCTCCTCTTCAGGTCGACTCTCCAATGCTGCAGAGCACAATCCACAGTCGTGTAATTGGACTATGAATTAATTTCAGCTGTAAAATAATTTCTACTAAACAATATGGTTATAAAATCAATTTCTGGGTAACAATAGAAACATGGCAGTTCATCATGGCGGACTCCGCCAGAAGAGGACCCACTCCATCTGTGGATAAAAACGTCTCATTCTAAGAAAATCACAACAATGCTTTTTTTGAGGTGATTATACACTAATGAAAACATACCTATGTATATTATATTCCATTTTTGGCAGTACATCCTCTAAATGTTACACACTGGACCTTTAAACAGTATGGCAATAAAATGAATTTCTATCAAACAATATGACTATTATATTTTTAAACAAGACATGAAACAGAAATGGACCCACTCCCTCTGTAGATAAAAACTGCTCATTTTGAGGTAACAAAAACATAATGCTTCTTATTTTCAGGTGATTATACACTAACTTACCGATGAACATTATATTCCATTTCTGACAATAGATCCTCCTAAATGTTACACACACCTTTAAACAATGCTGTTGAATGAAATTTTATTAAGCAATACAGCTATAAAATAGATTTCTATTAAACAGAATAGAGTGAATTTGTTTCTATAAACTATTAGTTTATGTATGTTAAACCCAAATTTCCTATATTTCAAATAGGGCTACCTCAGATAACCAATGTGTGTGTTTGTCTATCGATCACAGGTCAGTGTGTGCTGCTACAGTAGGTCAGTAGGATGATCAGAACATCATACTATGTGAAGTGATGAACTCCAGTAACCCCAACAAGTCAGACGAGCGTTCCCGGTTGCGTCACCACTTGGGCCCCGCCTTTTAATCACCCTACCTCCTAACAGCACCCGCCCCTGTGTTGTGATTGGACGAAGCCTCACACCCCCCGCTCCATGATTGGCTAATTTACGTATCATTCAGAATACTCCAGTGTGTGTGCACATGTTCCGACGCCGGTATGTACGTTCACACTCAATGCAAAGTTACGTAATGTAAATGAAACATTACGGTCCACAGGCTGATAAATGAGCTTTATAAGAAAAGGTTTATTCATATTTATTTTTAAACACAAAGCACAATTACTGTGAGTTTTATCATCAGAAATAGTTTTATTTATTAAAGTAAGAAAATATTCATGACAGAACAGGGAACACATATTAATTAAGATATTACAAAATGAAATGCTACTGATATTCAGTGTATGCAGTTTAATGAAAACAAAGGGGTCCCCAGAAAAACAGAATATTTTAATTGTATTATTATTTTACTGACTAGAAGATGGAATGTATAAGAAGAACTATTCTGTTCATAGGTTTCAGTCTTCACTGTTGATCTTCAGTACATACAGGTATGGAATAACTAAATCTTGTCAGACGGGGATCCCTGAGACTACATCTCATCAAATATTGTATTGTATTACTTTATTAATCCCAAACTGTAAAAAATTTGATGACCTTTCAACTAGTACAATTCATCTGGCCAAAAATTTGTTACTTTGATTTATGACCCAAACGACTGACACTGTCAGCTTTACTCTGTGTTTAGTGCTAACTAGCAGCATGCTACCACCAAGATCGTAACATTTAGTCACATGCTTAAACATAACATGGCTAACGTTTCACGCAAACCAAATGGGTCATTCCTCAGTGGATGTGCACTGGCTGGCTTCAGGTTTCCCTCATCACACTGTCACAAGTTGTACTGGACCCAGGACTGACTTCTGAACGCTTTGTGATGTCAGCCAAACATCGCGCTGGTAGGCCCCGCCCCTCTAAAAGATCTGCATGTTCACAAGAGCCCAGAGAAAC
>NW_023339651.1:21227722-21232569 GCF_004916995.1 Morone saxatilis | reverse complement strand
AGAAACTTTCCACTTTCAGCTGATTAATGTGAAAACATCCTTCTAGTGTCAAACTCTGGACATACAGCATTCAAACAGCACACTGTAGGAACAAGTGGTAGAGTTTGGGTGTTTTATGGAGTGAAAGCGCAAAAAGCAGCTGCTCTGGTGTCTGGTGTGAACATACTGTTGCTCTGAGCTGATAGGAGTTGCCGGGAAAAAAGGACAGTTTAGGATTTGTAGGCGTATGGAAGACCCAAATTTAATATTGACTAAATAACATAAATATTGAAAAAACAGTGTCTGTCTCTAGCAGTCAAGCCCTAATTATTCTGGTGTGGTTACCTTCAGAGTAAATAGATGGACTGAGTCCATGGTCCAGTATTTCCCACAGCTGGTTTAATGACCGCAGTGATTCCTCCGATGACAGTAGAGATCTGGACTGACCTGAGCGGGGCTGTGGCCCATGGTCCAGGGACCTCACAGACTGGCTGAGAGGAGGAGTGTTCTCTTTGTTCTTGGAGTGCTAAAGAAGAAGAGAGTAAATTCATTTTAAGTTGTTTCACTTGAAAGGCCTGGAGTCCTAGAGATAGTTAAACGTGAAATACATTTTCTACATTTCTTTATAAATGTATATATAAAAATATGAATATTTTAAAAGTGACTTTTGCACCAACAGATATGCATTCAATGTGAGGAGTGAACTGGGCAGCTGGGTTGTCAGTGTATCAGTTAATGCAGTATTTAAGACTGGACTGTTACCTCAGGCCTGTCTGCGCTTTCGTGCCCCTGGGACCTAGGATTGGCAGCCCCTTTAGTGGCAGGGCCTAGGTTGTGGGTTCCAGGGAGGACTTGTTCAGCGAGAGTGCAAACCCTCTGCCTCAGAGCGTACTGCAGCTCCTGAAGACACAAACATTAGTGGAGCCACTGTGCCCTCTGCAGGCAGCACAGAGAAATACAGCACTCTTTCTTTGAGGACTTTTTTATTTGTTATCATTTGTGTCTTGTGCTATTAACGTTCTTGTCTGAGTTCCTGCAGAATGGTTATAAGGCAAAGTAATGAGCAAAACAATGAACAAAGAATGCATTTAAATCATTTTCAACATGAATGTCATCAGAAAAATGAAAAGTGTGAGTTGAGGGAAGAAAAGCCATTCCAACAGGCCACCATCAGTAGACTCACACAAATTATGGCACCAAATAGGAGACAACAGTGGCAAAGATTATTCTCACATCCAGCTTGTGTAACAGAGTTAGAAATAATCTCTATTATGAACTTCTACAAAAGTCATATGCTTGTCTCACATTGACATAGTTTTAGAGCCACCTGGTGGGTTAACAATGCGGCTGCATAGACAGGCTTCTTGTCAAGCATGCTTTGCATTAGAAAAGTAATCTGGTTTTAAGAAAATATATCTAACTGTGTCTTAATAAGATATTACAGCTGATATTGAGCTTGATTTAACCAGTAACAAGTTACAAATGGTTTGAATAACATCCCTGCAGATGAACAAGATTATTTTCCTTATTTTCTCCGTTTAAGAGAAAGTAGTCTTGTCCCGGTGTTGTAACTGAAGCATTATTTTAGCTTTTTATTGTTTTGATAAAAAATGCTACAAATGAGAATGCTTCTGGTGTCTTCATGTAAGACTAAGTCACTTATTTGTAAGATTTTTTTTGCTAATTATTAATCTTATGTTAAGGTACACATTCTTAAATTCAGCTCAATAAAATCACCAAGATACTTGTTTTAAGAAAGTCTATCTTAAATAACCTAGTTTTCATTGCTGGTGAGGGAGCACAACCTGCTTAAATGTTTGGCATTTCAGTAGCTAGATTTTTTATGTGACCATGCACTTGCTTGTTTCTAGTAATCATTTTCTTTGTTACACATATCTTGATGCTTGCAGTTGCATAACACACTGTTGATGACCACTGCATGCTGCTGATTTTTATACCAGCTCCAGAATACAGAGAGAACCAGAACCGTGCTGTCCTTCCTGCACCATAGACATGAGGGGACACATCCACTGTAAAGTCCACAGATGGACACCAACCGTTACACCTGCTGTTCCCAGTTGGGTACTATAGTAAACCCTACTTCCTTGTTACCATCACGCTTAGTGAATCTGAAGAGGTAGTATATGAAGGTGACACTGAGGTAAGGGATTGGTGCCTGTTGTTAGAAGGAAGAAGGAGCAGTTTATTGGTGAGAGATGCAGATACCTGTGTGGTGAGCTGGTACTGCAGCTGTTCCAGAGCAGACAGTCGGTCATGTTGCTCTCCTAGTTTTTCTGTGGAGGAGTCCCTTTCTGGTTCCACTGCTTCTGTTAGACACACAGAGTTCTGAGGGACTGCAGGTGCTTATGATTACTACTGTCCCTGCTCCTCCACCCTCCAGATGGTAACTAGTCATACTGGCATCAAGTTTCGGTACCTGACCCAAAGAGAAGGCAGACATCACTACGGCCGATATGTTCAAAACCTAGAAAACTCACAGCAAAACAATGTAGATGGATAAATAGTGTTGATTTTGGGGTGAACTGTCCCTTTTACATGCCCCCCAAGGAAGTGAGTTTTTAAGACCACAAATCTTTTGTTTTATTATCATTATATTTTGGGCTATTACTGCGGTTTTTAGAGAGTAGCAGCTGCAGAGTGACAAGAAAGTGGGAAGAGAGAGGGTGGTGACATGCACTACCTGCTCTTAAGCAGTGTGTGTGGTGAGTGTGTTTGTTATTGTACCCTTTAGTCCAGCAGTGGTGATCTGTGCACGGAGGCGGTTGCCCATCTCTATCAGCTGCTGTTTCTCTCTGCTCAGCCGGGCGATGCAGGACGCTGCCTGCTTCAGCCTGGTGTGCAGGAGACGAGGGTTGCTTTTAGCACCCTGGACATCTTCAAACAGACCAACTGACATCTGACCTGAGGCCTGCTGCTGCTGCAAATACAGGTTCTCCTCTCGGAGCTGTGCATTCTGGAAGGAATATAAGATTAGAGCTGAAGGAAGGGGGTTGCTGCAGCAGCTTACACAATATCTTCCCAACATCTCACACATCTGACCCAACTAGTAAAACTACCATTTTTGCTGTGGCAATGTTACACAGCACTGAGATACAATAAAGGTCATTAATTATCTTGCCCACTTTAGACATTTATGTGTCGATGGTGGAAAACTGGCTCAGTCATGGGGCAGCACTAAAGACATCAGTAGCTTTACCTGGTCCAGGTAACTGGTTTACTGATTACCTTCAGTACCTGTTCTATGACGTGTGCCACTCTGGCCTCCAGCCTCATCAAAGCAGAGGTGTTAGCACGATTCTCCAAACAAAGACCACCTGAGGATCCATACCACATAGAGGGAAAAAAAACAAATTAGGACAAAGTTTCCATTTTTAAATACAACTAATTAAAATAACATTTCAACAGAGATACAGATTTCAGTTCATAGGTGGAAATAAATGATGCATCACCTTGCCCCTGGTACTGTAGGTGTGTGTTGTGTGGAACTGTGGGTACCGGGTCCTCTGTGACTGGAGCCAGGCTGGGGAGTCCTACAGCCCCTTCTAGCTTCTCCTCGAGGTGCCTGCATCGAGCCTTTAGTTGGGACACCTCCTGCTCCAGAGCCTGAGTGTAGTCTGGGCCACCAAGATATTTCTGTAGTGCTAGGCCGGTCTTAAGTTTGCTCTTAGATTATTCTAATACAAGTTACACAGTTCTACAAGAATAAAGACTGACTTATTTTAATGAAAATCATCTACCATATTTGTGTAAAAGAGTGCTGTCCACACCTGCTGGGCTGATGGTGGAGGAAATGTCAGCGGTTTGGGCCGGTGGTCCAGTCTGAGTGTCAGCTGTAGGCGTAAAGAAGGTGGTGGGAGGGCCTCCTTGATGCCGAACTGGCTGAGGAGAGGAGGCCTGTGGCTGGGGTAGGAGACGGCTGAGGCCCTCCATGTCCTTCCTCATCTGGGTAACCACAGCCCGCAGGGTGCTGTTCTGCTCCTGCAGGCGACGGATCTCTTCTGATGCCAGAGAATCGACCTCTGGTGTGAGACCCTGTGGATAGATAGTAGTGTACTGTATGCATCTTCTTTTTGTAATATATCACTTAAGCTTTACTGCAAGCACGGCATTCATTGGAGGATAATTTGTGGCTCTTTGTTTTGCCCCAAATGGTTGGTAAAGTTACTTTACCAAGAACTCCCCACTCAGCACAACACAAGACAAAAGAGCCTACTGTATTTTCCACACAATTTTACCTTTCTGTTCTCTGCAGTTTTCTCCTGATTTTTTTCCTGACTTGTGGCTCCAGTGTGATATAACTGAAGCGGTTAGCAGCAGTAGAAAGTAACTAACATTTATTCAAGAACTATTCTTCAGTAACATTTTGAGACATATATATGTCAGTGCTGTAGTGCTCCAGGACAGTTTTTTCTATTGTCTCAGACTTGCCTTGGACTCGTTGGTATTTGCACTTGTCTTTGACCAAAAACCAATGATGGAGCATGCTTGAGAAACGGGTTTAATTCAAAATCCACTGACATTAGCTGTCTGGTAACCAAGGTTACCATGGACAATCCATGTCATTTGCAATCATATGCCTGACTGCTAGAACTATTCTCATTGGCAAAGGCAAAAGCATAAATTTTTTCTGTCTCTGTCTTGACTCGGTCCAGGCTATGGCTTGTCTTGGACTCAATATTGACTACAGCACTGACATGGTATTTTAAGTTATTTTTTTGGCCTTTTGTTGGCTTTAATGATAGAGACAGCTGTAGATAGACAGGAAAGGTGGGTGGAGAGAGAGGGGATGACACACAGCAAAGGGCCGCAGGTCGGATTCGAACCCAGGCCGCTGCAGCAACTCCATA
>NW_023339651.1:21225643-21227622 GCF_004916995.1 Morone saxatilis | reverse complement strand
CTGCCACCCCATGCCACCCAGCTAATGTCATCATTCTGTATAGTGAAGCTAAAAAACATCACACTGTAGCAAGGAGAAGGAATACAAATACACACATTTTGGTTTTAGTGAGCTATGGGTTCAGTACCATAAGTTCCAGGAACACTGACAGCTGCTTACTGGAAGTAAGTACAGGGTATGAGCTACGAGGTATGTTGGTGAGCAGTTAACGCCTTACCCCCAGTTGCTTATATAGATACTGTACCTTGGTTAACACACACACACACACTCACCTTCGGTCAATTTTAAGTGTCAACCAACCAAATTAAAAAGAAATAATGTAAGGTAATAGCGAACAGAGCTGCTCACTGTAACGCTTTGTTACGCGTTGAGTAAGTGCGTCACTCGCAAGTTAGCTAGCTACCGTCAGATGTGGCGACCTGAACGTGCGTTTCCCACTGTCTTATTTCATCTTTAAGGCTAATGAACGCCTTCGGTGTTATTTAGTAGTCTGATGCTGCTGCCTGTCGCCTGCAGTCTGGTGGAGCGACGGTGGGGGCCGAGAAGAACCTCCGTTTGAACTCAAGTAACCCCGTCTCAACATTAAATTTTTTTTCTACGGGGGCGTTCAACGAATTACTCCATCACTGGCTGGATCCGAGAGCCCTGCCTCTTTTCTCATTGGACTGCGCGGCCAAGCCAAGCTGTCAGCCCATGTGGCGTGGCCAGGCAGAATGTGAGACATTTAAATTCATCAGAGTAAAAAGACTCAGAAGCACGAAGGCCAACGTCAACCTCTATAGACAGACAGGGAAGCGACAGAGACACAGTTACAGTAAGAGGAACAGCACCGGGGAGCGGTATAGGGTAGCTAACGGAAACAACCGACAGTATACATGCCAAACAAGCGCTAACTCTTCACCAAGTGGTTCGAATTTGTGATATTTTGGTGACATCAAACCGGTCCGGGCAGCACAGGTAAGTTCGCTAACGGTTAATAGCGTCTAACGTCGTCACAGCCCGGTATGCGTGACTTTAACTGTTGTATGCTAAATTATCAAATGTTCTTATTAAACATTTCAGTGCTTTTATTAATACCGGCTTGTGGCAGCGTTGTGTGAGAATGGGACTTCAATTAACCATATGACTTGACATTTTTTGGTGTCTTGTGTTCGGCGTACATACTGTATCCGTACTGCAGCTTTTATTTCAACGAATGATAACTTTTGAAAATGGTTCGCATTGTCTGCTTCCTGTTGATGGAGATAACCCATGTTGGTATATTATCATTATTATCATTATCATATTCAAGCCCAAATTAAAAATGTTTCCTGCTGTTGCTTATTCTCAAACTATCATGCATTGTATAATGGGTTTACCGATGATAAAGGCCTTTTTAAATTGCCCCAAAAAATGAACGAAGATTGGTGTATTGTTCGAGAGCGCATCCTCTCAGTGCGTAGGTCCTCCTGCTTTCACTGCACTCTGATGCTAACTCCTGCTGTACTAAACGCCGGTATCAGTAAAGATATTGTAAGATACAGGCTGACGTTAATAGTTAAACAAACTGTCCGCCAGTATCTTATTTATCGCCCACTGTGTTCAACATTTAGCCCTCATCTTCCTCAGATTGTGATGGTGCATCAGATAAAGCTGCCTGTTTAAAGAAAGCTGCTGTCCACAACTAGCTAACCCTGCTGTAACTGCAGTGCATGCTGGAGCTTAACTATGCGGTATGGAGCAAATAACATGCCAGTGGTCTGTTATTCTTTTTATTCCACTGGTGTTGCAGTCTGTCACATGTCATAGCAGTGGCATGCAGATGCTTCACACTTCACAGGGAGCATGAGGACTTGTAGGTCACTGAAGCCACCAGCCACCCTCCACCATAGGTTTACAAACTCATGGTCACTGTTTCCTTCACTGGTTTGAAGATAGCTTTTACTTATTGTGTGTTACTTTAGGTCGGTGATCCCCAACCTTTTTCTATCATTGAGTAA
>NW_023339651.1:21225334-21225617 GCF_004916995.1 Morone saxatilis | reverse complement strand
TTATGGATATTTTATATTATATCATCCACATCTTCAAATAAAAAAGGCCTTGCAACCCCGGGTTTGGAACCACTGCTTTACGTTAACCAAATGAAGGCCACTGTATTGAGACTAAATCAGAAATTCCCTCTTGTATGGAGACTGACCGACACAGGACTGCCTCAGGCTACAACATGGATGAGTTACACCAAAAGAAAAAAACACTGGAACAAAGTTAGAGCAGTTTGCTCACTTTAACACGTGGTTGAGGAATTAGCTTTGTGTATGTGTGTGTACGTGTGTG
>NW_023339651.1:21223940-21225257 GCF_004916995.1 Morone saxatilis | reverse complement strand
GGGGGGGGGCGATAATGAAAAGAAACTCGCCGGCAGGCAGTCCACCATCTTTCTTTCCGGCCACATTTCCATCTTGGCTTGTAGGCTCATGTAGTACAGTGTAAACTAATTGATTATTAGTATTCATTATTAGTCATCAATTACAGCATACTTAACAATATTTAAAATAGCAATAATTTAATTAGTTTGTATAGCAATATTAAAAAATAGCACATGTATAAAAGTGTAATCAAAAATAAATAGCTGTTTGATAATCATAAATATAATAATAAATCACATAGAAACAAAATACTGTGAAATGAGGCAGTTTGAACATTTTTTTTTTTGACATGATTTAAAGGATGTGTTTTGTCCCTGCGAGAGAGAGACCGATGTGACTGGTTTTAACCCTGTAATCCAGGAACAAGTTTGTCTTCTTCCTCGGTGGAAGAGGATTGTATAGTTATCTGCTGAGTAATGGTAGATTTTGGCATTTGTCGCCATTGTTTTTGCACCTTCGGGTTCTTTCCATCAGGCTGTGTGACAACAAGTCGGGTCTTGTTGTTGGGTGCTGCTGGATGAGCTCAGCGGTCTAATATCCAGAATGGTCGGGCTGGTGGGAATGGAATAAGGGGTTGCTGTGAAAGACAGGCTGCATGGAGGAGACCCAGTTTACAGAATGCTGAGTAATTGTACATATAAGCGTTGGCCAGCCCGGCTTGCAGCTATCTGATAGTTTGTTTATGCGTGCTGTCATGTGCAGGGTGTTAGTGTGTGATCTGGGTCAGGTAAGGCTAGATATCGTACTGAAAGTCCTACATTAGGTCTAATCCCTGACCAGTGTATCCTTGAGTCCAAATCCAATCAGCCTATCATACTGTGATCATCCTGCTTGTACCTGGGCTCACAGTCTGACTCTCATTACCTGTATTGTCTCATTGACATTAGTGCTGCTGAATGATAAATGAACACACCTACTGAAACAGAATGAATAAGAAACATCTGAATACAGTATTTACACACCATTTGGTAATCAGATGAAGCCCCAGCTAGCTGCTAGCTAGCTCAGATTAATTGGTGAGGTTAGCTAGCATCTTGGCTGAGGAAGGACAGAAGAGCGAGGACAATGGGGCAGTTTGTTCAATTATCAATGTCATGTCTTTATTCAGTGGACACAGGCTGTTCAATGATTGGGGTCTATGTTAGCAGTGTACCTATTAAAGCAGCAAGACATAAGAACTGTATACGCACACTATTCAATTCAATTCAATTTTATTTGTATAGCACCAATTCATAACAGAAGTTATCTCAGGACCTAGACCGAACTCCTTATAACAT
>NW_023339651.1:21205743-21223840 GCF_004916995.1 Morone saxatilis | reverse complement strand
CCCAAACACGTGCCATTTTAAATTCCTTCACCCTGGAACAAGTCGCCCTCAATTTTTAATGTTATTAAAACAAAAATAATGGAAAAATTGATTAATCGCAATTTCATGCTTAAAACATCGCACAAGCATTGCAATTTTTCAGAAAAGCTGACGTGACAACCCAGCCATTTTTAGGCAGCAACAATCCCCCAAAACCTGCAAAAACGTGCTGCAGGGGACGAGTAATGTCTTTTTATCCTTGTTGCAATGATCTCTCCGTCGCGTCTCTTGCTGTTCACTAGCAATTCAGGCCATGGATGCCAGATAGTCCATAGCAGGGATATTCCGGGCCCTTTTGGCCCGAGTCTACAATCCTGGAGGAATTCTGGGAAAAACCTCCTCAACGCGTGTGGACTGGTGACCAGAGGACAACACGGCGGTGGACACAGGTGAAGAAGCCTTATATGAAGCTGGATTTGATTGACTTGGTCAGCACTGCTGCGTGGAAGCAAAATTAACCTGACTTGATTGATTGATTCGATCGCTGTTCCCCATGTTAAAAATTACAACATACCCCAGCCTTATGCCCTGCTGTTAATTAGTGACTTATGGATGAAAGGCAGTAAAGATTAATTGGCAATACACTTCCATCACTGCTAAAGCTGAAATATTCACCACATGCAAACAGAACAACGTAACGTAAACAAACAATCTTGAGACTGAGTTCCGTGCTGTAGGTATTTCTTGATTAATAACTAGTAGGATCTATCTTGCCCAGTCCTCCTGTGGCAGGCATCTCCAGCTAAAGTGTGGGGTTGCCACAATCCATCCGCTGCTAATCAATAACATCCATGCAACATAGTATGTTGCATGACCTCTTATCGGGCCCATATTGATAAGATGATTCGACTAAAGAAAACACTCCTCTCACGTTTTATAAAGATAATCGACTTCTTTTCACTGTGCCACCTCAATGGTATCTTAAGCAGGTGAAGTTGTAAAGCAATATATATATAGCTACTAATATATATATACATACATACATACAACATAACATAACATAATACATACATACATACATAATACTATATATATATAGTATATAATATATATATAATTATATATATACTATTATATATATAATAATGTGTGTGTGTGTGTTTATGATTTGATCTCAACCAGTTTGTCTGCATTGTTGTTTAACTATTGAATAAAACAGATCTAGCAGACAGAGGCTCTGTGCAAAAGCCAACATTTTGTCACTAATACTCCTGTCAGGGAGCCATTTTGCAGACCATGCAGGACAGTAAGTCTGTGTGTGATATGAGGCTCTTCAGTCGGTGTGTTTTCTTGTCATTTTATATCAGATGGCTGACCAGAGAAACCATTTGCCTGTGTAGTGAGAACATTTTGGCTAACTGTTGGTAAAGTTCAAGTTAGAAACTAATCCACCAGGATAGTGCGCTTGTATGTATTTGACTGGCCAATGCAGCACTTTGAACCAAGCCTCCGAGAAGAGGGCAGCATTTTGTCAATTATTTGATTAATTGTCAATTATTAAGTTAATCGGCAGCTACTTTGATCAATTAATAGTTTTTTAAGAATAAATGTCAGAAGTCTGTGATTTCAGTTTCTCCAATGTGAATACTTTCAGGTAAAATGAATATATTTGCATTGTGGACAAAACAAGACGTTTAAGGACATCACGCTGGGCAAACACTGATCAACATTTTTCACCATTTTCATGGTCCAAACAAGTAATTGATTAATCAAGAAAATGACTGACAGATTATGGTTAATAATGAAAATAATCATTGGTTGCTTACATTGTGAAAAAGTAGATGTAAAATGGTGGATAAATAGTATTTTTTGAGTGTCACAAAATGGCTTGTTTCACTGTCAGATTTCCATATGAAATAAGGTGCAACACGCTCAACTTCCATTCAGACTTTAAAGATGGGGTGCCGGAATCTAAATCTATATTAAACCTTTTAATATTGCCACATGGACGTTTTGGGCCCTTCTTCAACTAGCGCTGTGAATCTGGCAATACAAAACCGTGTGATCTGCATTCATCAAGGTCCTGCTACATCCATCATAGCCACCGAAATCAAAAAACTGTAATATTATAATATATCCGTACCCGTTCTCAAACACTGTATCCAGTCCTCCTAATACGTCCATGCTTCAACTTTCTTGGTGTCAATTCTGCATTTTTTCCCCCAAAGTGCTTAGCATTGGCTGCCGCCACTTTGTTACAGAAATGAATGGGGGGGCTGTGTTTTTGCAGACTCACCCATTTCCTTAGTATTTCACTCAGTGAGTGCAAGTTGGTCACTCATCCTGACTAACCAAATTTAGCAAGAAAAAGCATTTAGCATCTGCAATCCACAAAACTTGGCATTTTGTATCATTTCACCCTTCTCCAGTTTTACTTTTATACTTCTGTTCAGCTTTAATAACTTCTCTTTTTTCTCCCTGCTGGTCTCTGCCGTCTCACTCATTCCAGTCCTCCCTCTCCTGCTGGCAGTTTTTTTTCCTCTGTGAATAAAACACCCATCTCTCAGTGCTTGGCAACCATCTTGAGCTCACATTCATTTGCTGAAAGGGTTGGATGGGGCCAGCTGATGCTGCTAAGACCACACACCGGGCATCATGGGAGAGTAGGGAAAATAGAAGGGGAAACGGAGAAAGCAAAGAGAGGTTCATGGCCTGAGGGAGTCCTTGCTTAGTGACAATGGACAAAAAAAACAAGAACATGGGAAATGACAGACATGTTTATGAGGAATAAAGTACAGCAAACTGCTTATGTCCAGCTAGAGGTAAACTGGTCCACACTCAGAGTACAAAGTAGTCTTTTGACGTTCACATTTGCTGCATTGCTATTCACTTTTTTACTGCAGTAGAGGAGTAACAGTCAGACAGGTTTCGGCTCATGCCTTTCTCACTGTGCAGGGTGCCACAGTCTGAGTGGTTGGAAAATCAAAGACTGAGTGACTGTGAACCAGTTTACTGCAAGTTAGAAATGTCTGAGTTTGCGTAGCCTAAACATACCAGTTGGGTGAGAGTGATCCTCCACCATGGACGTTGTTTTTATCAGGCTCACTTTATTCCGAGGCTTCATCATTTGACACAGGATATTTTAAAGAAATTGGTCAGTATTTTGGGAAATGCACTTTTTAGCTCTCTTTCTGAGAGTGCGATGAGAAAATATTCTGAGCTGGAGTCAGGCGGTGGTTAGCTTAGCTTAACATAAAACTGGAAGCAAGGGGAAAGTGCTAACCTTGCTGTATGCTCTGTGAAAAAAATATTTTGTATCTTCTGCCAAAATTACAATTTGCGTTAAGAGTTATGTGCTGGCACTGTTTCTTGACAATCAACAGCTGGGTGCAGCTACCTGAACTCTTGTTGTCATAGTGAGGTTGCCATGTTTGGTACCATTGTTTAGTTTCATTGCTCACCGACTGTAGGTGGCAACCCATGTTATAGCTGGAGGCTCTATACAGATATACTGAGTCTATGAATCTGTTGTTTACTACTACTACTACTAAATGTAGCATTTAAAAGTATGAATATTAGGGGAGTCTTTTAGAGCTTCAAAACTATGTTTATGAGGACATGGAGTGACATTGGTGAGAACAAAGCATTGAATCAGGAAAATATAGTGTTATCTTCCGATTATGTCCCAGAGGTTACATTCTAAAGCACAAATACACACAGCCACACCTCCACACAACCCTGCAGGAAGGAGCCATATTTGTGGATTGTGTGTGAATGCAGCTAGAGTGTAGCTTCATCCTGTCTGCCCATCTTGACACACACACCTGCTGCTCATTGTGTATCTATCAGACAGACAGCAGAGGAAAGGCACAGACAAAGGTTGACACCCAGAACCATCCTGCGCACAGCAACATCAGAAAATACAAATAAAGACACTGCCACACACTTCTACTGGGTTATAACGGATGATTGAGAGGGATTATTGTTGTGTTTTGGGTCTATTGCTATTTTTATAGAAGAATTCCTACCTAGTACTCCTTTAAGTGTAGAACTACATGTATAACTAACCCCTGACAATGTAGATATGCTTGTATTTTTTTGAGTGAACTGTCTTCTGTTGGTTCTGAAACAAAAATCCTCTTTCATAAGGTCACATGTACTGTAACAGTAATTTAAGAAATGCCTCATCTTTTGTACCTGCTTGCTCTATATTTTGTTTCTAGATCTCTTGTGTTTGAGTATTTTCTGATGTTTTATACAACTTCCTGTGTGAGGAATTCTTTTCAAAATGACCTTTTCTCCACATTTTCTATTCTATTACTAGGTCTGTACGGTCTTCCAAAGAGGAATGGTAAACTGAAGGATATCAGCCACTTCGATGCAGCCTTCTTCGGAGTCCACCCCAAACAGGCCAACACCATGGACCCCCAGCTCCGGCTCATGCTGGAGATTGCCTACGAGGCCATCGTAGACGGAGGTGAGGAAACGGGGTAAAAAGCCTCAGCACTGCAGATTGGAAAATGACAGTAACATGAGTAAAAATGTGTGACTGAATAGTTATTTATATTTTCTACATCACCTGTTTTAAAACTCGATGGGGTAGTTTCAGAAAGAGCTAGTGATATGAGTGAGGCTACCTGATGCTACCTGATCCACTGAGTGGATGGTTTAAAAAACAATGAAATGTTGTGACACAGGACTGAACCCGACTACACTGCGCGGCAGTAAGACAGGCGTCTACATCGGAGTGAGCGGCTCAGAGGCTGGCGAGGCCTTCAGCAGAGATCCGGAGGAGCTGCTGGGCTACAGCATGACTGGCTGCCAGCGCGCCATGTTGGCCAACAGACTCTCCTACTTCTTTGACTTCAGTGGTACGCACACACAGCCAGCTCCAACATATGCCCTCAGTGCTTTATGCTGTTACATTGATGCTGCTCTGAAAACTCCCCGGCACTGAAGCACACAAATAGTGGGAGATGTCACAGAGCATGTTCGTTATCTTGTTTCTGTTCGAATCTGGAATGTGAGAATATGAGAACTTAAATACCAGGGGCCGTATTACAGAAACTTTAAAGAGAAGATGAGATTTTCCCCAGTTTGGTATTACAAAAGCAAATACTAGCTAATCTTATTTTACTTCCATCTAATCTTATCTCACGTTAGGAAATCCTAAATACTAAATACTCAACCCAAGAGCACTTTTAAACATTTACGCCTGTTACATAGCAACGTTTTCTTATTTCACTGAGCTAAACAACTTTGTAACCATTGGTTTTCTTATTGAAACAGACTGAAACATACAAAAAATGGAGTAAAAACAATAAGGGGCACTTTAGGACAGATGAGTTAGAGGTAACGTCTGTAGAGAAATCCAAAGATGTTCTTTTTAGCAAATTTAAAACAAGGCTAACTAAATAAAAGATTAGCTAACACTGGAAAGGTGAAAAAGTGAAGTTAGGATAGCTTAACAGTTATCCTATAGTTAGGAGAGTTTATTTGAAGGTTCATTGTGTAGGATTTAGTGACATCTAGCAGTGTACCTGCAGATTGCAACTCACTCGCTTCACCCTCCGTTTCCAAGCACGACAGAAAAACTACAGTGGCCACGAAACGTGACTGAGCCAGTGCTTGTTTTGTGCCTTCTGGGCTACTGTAGAAACATGTTGGTTCAACATGGCAACCGGTAGAGAGGTAAAAAGGGCTCATTCTGTGGTAACAGAAACACAATGATTCCTATTTTCCGGTTGATTATGACAACTAAGAAAACTACTATAAATATTATATTCCTTTCTGCACCCATAATAAGATCCTCTTGTCACACTGGACTTTCTTAAGATTATAGGGAAGTTAGTAGCTCAGAATGTGTAGGGATTTGAACTTGGGAAACGCAGAGGCGTTGCCCATGGTTCAAATCCACAGACACAATAGGAGTGTGGACTGGTAAGCTGGCAGAGGTGCACAGTATTACCCTCTGTGCACTGCAGATGGTGCCCTTAGCAAGGCAACCAAACCTTGTGTGTGTGTGTGTGTTGTCGTGTGTGTGTGTGTGTGTGTGTGTAGTGTCGTGTATCAATAAGTACTCATCTTCTTCTTCTTCTCTCGTCTCTACAATACACTTATTTCCTGCTCTTAAGTAAGATTAGATAATTGTTTAGAAACTGTTACATGTATGCTTGTTTCACCTAAAAAATTCCCACTCCTTATTACCATGGTTAATGAGCAGTTGAAATCCAGATCTGAAAGTTTGGAAGTGTCTGTAATGTTTATATAGCTTTTGTACTTTAAGATCTTTGTATTATGGTGGAACCAGTACTAACTAACAATACTAACTTCTTGAAAATACAAACAAATGCTTACAGTGCACGCCTGCATGAGCCAACGATGGTCCGCAACCCATCGCTGGTTAGATTCCAGCGGTGACCTTTGTTGTCGTACCCGTCTCTCTCCACCTAGTCTCCTCTCTGCCATAGGATGCTGAGCCAAGGATGGTGTAGATAAAGAGAATACTGCAGCCTTCTGTATCAGTGCACATCTGATAAATCCTGCCCCACGTGGCACAACATCTCTCAACTCCAGAGCTCCTTCAGTGGTTTTTGATAGATTACAGTTAGATAAGACAGACATATTACTATGAGAAGCCTGGCATTTAATGCTTATTGCCTTCTGTGGATCAGTTTGAATGTATTTAACTGCACAAGTCTTTTAACATTTAAAATCTCATGCATAGCTGACAGACATTCCACATAACCAGGGATATTGCTTACACATGCAGCCATGAAATTGTACATTAGTCTGGTATTTTCCAACAGAGCTGGGTGCAAGGTTAGTCTGTTATATACAATTTAATTTAAGAGGAATGGTATTCCAGTCATGCACTCTAGTGAGTCACTGTCAGAATTAGTTGCATCTAGCCTGTTCGAACTCGAATGCTTCCCCCCTCCCTCCATTCCCCCAAGCGTAAAAGGAACTACAGGTGGCTATGTAAGCAGACAGATATTGCAAAAACCCCACTATCTAGACCAGTGTTTAGGTTTGTCCAGCTCCTGGGCTTGCCCTGCATGGTGAGATTCAACCATGCAGAACAAGCATCTGATCGACACAAACAGCGCCATTCTTAAAAGTAAAGCAGTTCCTATATTCGCACGTGAGTTAATACAGTACTAAATGAAACAACATTACCATATGAATACTTATAATTAACATTTCTAGACCCAATAGATCCTTCTAAATTTTACATCACTGGACTTTAAAATGTCATTTTAGTCAACTTGAAGCGCATTCAAAACATCTTTGAATGGCTGTCCAGTATCTGAGGGTATACCTTTTTCTGCAATGTGGATTTCCAGAGCTAATCAGTCCTCTCCTCCTCCTCCCTCCAGGCCCAGCCACTGGCCATAGACACACGCCTGCTCTCCAGCGCTGGCTGGCGTTTAGAAATGACGCCTTCCACCGCCCATATAGCTCTCGATAGACACCGCAAGGCAGTGTGAGCCGCTCTATAGTGGGCCGGAGTCAAACATGCTGCTTAATGCAACACCTCGGTTGCAGTTCAATGAAACTGGGGAAAATCCCAGTCCATTGGGGTGCAAGTCTTTGACTCAATCCCAGCAGTAAATAAGAAGGTTGCAGGGAGTGCTCCCAGACCCACCCAACCAAATGCACACAACATTTCACGGTTGAGTTGGGCGGGGGAGAGTCTGTTGCATCTCTCCCTTGTTTCCTGTCCTCTCGTCAGTAGCTCTCACCGTCTACACCATTGTGGGTATACTATTATATAAAGTCTATATTTTTGTTTCAGGAAATGGATACTGCCGTTCGGAGGCAGCGGTGGCAGTACTGCTGACCAAGCGGTCGGTGGCTAAAAGGGTGTACGCCACGGTGCTTAATGCTGGCAACAACACAGATGGATACAAAGAGCAGGGTGAGGAGCTGTGAACTCATGCTGTGACACACGAGCACAGCACCAGTAGGAAGATTTCACTGAACTTGTAGAGATAGTCAGTGTTTCTGCATAGTGAATCATTTCATTTTTTAAGAACATTTTACTGATAATACTGTTTGACTGAAAGGGGACCAATTATCCTTTCCTTTCCATATATATAATGTTACAATGTCAGATATTAAATGTAAATGAGGCCAAAGTGTCACATATTGAGGTAAAAGTGAGCAAAAAGCTAAAAATGCAGTGGTTCCAACAGTTTTTTCAACTGGTCAGCTGCTCCAGCCACAGCAGACGGAGAAAGTGCAGGGACACACCCATCCACACTCAGTCTAAGTTATTATCATAAGCATTCAGCTGCCCCGCTCAGGACTACTCTCAGAAAGTGCTTTTTCAGTTTCAGGAAAGTTACATATTTTCTGTTTTTCCATGGTATGGTGTACTGCACTGGTCCTCACACACTCCTCTTGGTCCCTCAGGTGTAACATTCCCTTCGGGTGTGATGCAGCAGAAGCTGGTTCGTTCTCTCTACCAGGAGGCCAATGTAACTCCTGAGCAGGTGGAGTACGTCGAAGCCCACGGCACCGGAACAAAGGTTAGTGCACGCAACAGGCTGCTCGTTTCAGTGCTGATTTTTGCATCACATGACCGATAAATGATAAGACATTATCTAAAATCTCTAAACATTTTGTATGTGGCAAAGAAACGCTCACCTTCACACACTCATCCAGTGTCACTCAGCAGGCATGTCTTTGCTCTCTACATGCAGGTCGGCGACCCACAGGAAGTAAACGGCATTGTCGGTGTGTTCTGTCAATCAAAGCGAGAGCCTCTACTCATTGGCTCCACTAAGTCCAACATGGGCCATCCAGAACCGGCCTCTGGTCTGGCTGCCCTGGCGAAGGTGAGAGCAACAGCACGCCTGTTACTGGCTGCTCTGAAGATTCAAAACAACATCCTATTTCTCTTTGCTTGTTTTCTTTTGCAACTTAACATTTATTAGTATTTTTACACCCGGTCTGCATTGTGCATTATTTGGCTAAAGATGAATTACCATAAATTTTGAGCCTATGTAAACCTTTTGAGCTTCATATTTTAGCCAGGATCTGACAGCTTGTTCAGACGCCACCTCTAATAACATGTAACACAGATGTTTCTTATGGCAAAAACATAGACAGAAATTGATTAGAAAGTGGCAAATAGTAACTGATTGATTTGAACTCGGTTTGCAGTCGAAACTTTAATTAATGACCTCTTCTCCTAATATGAAATTCACCAGTACCATCATTTATTAGGTAAAGCATTCAGTCTAATTTATAATGTCAAAGATAGAATGAGATTTTAAGTTCGGAAGTTTAAACAGTAATTTGGTTTTTATTTGCTCACATGCTGTATGTAAATTTTTTTGTTGGAAATGTATTTTAATCATTCGTGCAGTTGGCATGAATTAAAGTCAAATATATTAAACCTAGCGACAGCTGTGATTGTGGTTGTTGGAGGTTTTTCTTGCTCCATATTGTGGATGAGGAGCTATTTTAGTGATTTCAGCCATACTTAAGTTCTGCTCATCATCTCGCCTTTGCTTTTATGTTACTGATTGTTTTTTTTATCCCACATGCAGGTGTTGCTTTCTTTGGAGCGAGGAGTCTGGGCTCCAAACCTGCACTTCAAAAGTCCTAACCCCGACATTCCTGCCCTTACCGACGGCCGGGTTCAAGTTGTCGACCGGCCCATTCCCATTCGAGGCGGTATTGTAGGCATCAACTCCTTTGGATTTGGAGGTTCGAATGTTCACGTGATCCTCCGCCCAGCAGAGAGAGCGGCCGATGTGGCCGCACCCTCCAGGACTGTTCCGAGGCTGCTTCAGGCCTGTGGCCGCACAGAGGCCGCAGTGAACGCTATGCTCCAAAAGGGGAAGGAGCACGCTGCAGATGACAGCTTCCTGTCTTTGCTGAACGAGGTGTCGGGTGTTCCTACTGCCAGCATGCCCTACCGAGGCTACACTCTGATTGGCTCGCAGAGTGACGCCACAGAGGTGCAGCAGCTGCAGGCCACCGGCAGACCGCTCTGGTACATCTGTTCAGGTGAATCATTATACAAACACTGCGTGGTCAAACAATGACCAATGACTGTTGAGCTTTAGAATGGGACTGTTGGGTCTTTTCAGTAACTGATGTATGTGCGACTGTATGAACAGGTATGGGAACACAGTGGGCAGGTATGGGCCGCAGCCTCATGCAGCTGCCAGATTTCAGGGAGTCCATCCTGCGGTCGGATGAAGCCCTGAAGGACACCGGCCTGGTGGTGTCTCGCCTGCTTATGGAGGCAGATGAAGCTACTTTTGAAGACACTGCTCACGCCTTTGTCGGCCTCGCTGCTATACAGGTAGAGTGGAGATGTTGTGTTAAATGTGTGAACTCAAATGCAAATTGGTGTAATTTTCATACAAGTTACAGATTTGGAATCTAAAAACCTCCACATGTACTTCTGATATCCTGCTCCATCTTAGAGGTGATCTGAACACAAAACAACAACTATTGGCCATTTACTACCACAGGGATTTTTCCAGGTGCCCAGGAACCATTTCAGGCACTTGATGTATCTTCCCTACATTTTAACCGGACAAACCAGGGTGTACATTTAATTCAGCTGCCACAGTTCCAGGACCCTAAAGGATCCTGCTTTGGTGGTCTAGGAACTATTTGGGCAGAGTTTGCAGTGCTAAACGTCAACCACTATTTAAACACTCTGATACTTGTGCACAGGGGGCTAAGGCTATGTGTACAGTTACTTAAATTCAAATAATATAAATAAGCCTGCATATGTTCTGTGGCTCCCCTTATTACAGATAGCTGAGATTGACCTGCTCACTAAGATGGGTCTGCAGCCTGACGGCATTGTGGGACACTCGGTGGGAGAGCTGGCCTGTGGCTACGCTGACGGCTCCCTCAGCCACAGCGAGGCCATCCTCGCTGCCTACTGGAGAGGCCGCTGCATCAAGGAGGCCAATCTTCCTCCAGGAGGCATGGCTGCAGTTGGTAAGAGGGAGAGAGGGCAGTGGTTCTTTACCATAGTAAACAGCTGGGTTTAATGGAATAAGCACACTGTGTAGAGAGAAGGGATTCATTGTGAAATGTGCTTGTTTGGAATGACAACTAAATGTCCTGTTTATTAAGTTCAAATTTCTCTGATGTTTACTTTCTTTTAACAAAGGTTTTAAACAACAGAAAAACCATTTCTTGGATGTCCTGTTTTGGAGACATCACTGACATTTTTTTATTTTTTTTAAGTTATTTTTTAGCCTTATATTGCCTTTATTGTATAGTGACAGCCGAAGATAGACAGGGGGGCAGAGAGAGAGGGACATGACACGCAGCAAAGGGCCGCAGCAGCAACTCCGTACATGGGTCGCCAGCTCTACTGACTGAGCTAACTGGGCACCCAACATCACTGATATTTTGATCACTGAAAATAAAAGTCATCAGCCAGAGTTGTATTTTCTGTTGATTGATTACCTTGGATTTTCATCCATACAAGCCAAGAATGCACATGTTTAAACTTTGTGCTTGCTGTGTGTGTTCAAGGGTTGACCTGGCGGGAGTGTCTGGCTCAGTGTCCTCAGGGAGTGGTCCCAGCCTGCCACAACGCCGAGGACACCGTCACCATCTCTGGTCCTCAGGTCTGACATTCTATCAGACACAAACAAGCTTAATTTTACATTTCCATTTGCTCATGTTGAGTTAGTAACTGCAGGGTACAGCTTACACATCCTGCAATATAGGCAAAGTAAGGGAACGTTTTTGTATGTACTGCACCTATGTAAGACTTTTCATGATGTCACCAGTGCTTTTCCTGAATATTACAGGTAGGGAAACACTATTGTGCAAAATTTTACACATACAGGGTTCCCATGGGTGCCGTAAAATCTGCAAATTTAGAGGCTAGTTTTCCAGTCATGGAAACACCTGGAAACTGATTAAAATGAGCAAATATCCTGAAAATAATCAATATTATCCTGGGAAACCTTGGTTAAAGGCAAACTGTAGTGAACTGAAGTCAGACTACAGAATAATCGACTGTGGTGAGAACAGTAGAAAGTGAACATGGAGTGTCCCATAAACGCAGCTCACCTACCTGTAATGAACCTGCGTCACTTCATCATTAAGCCCGCATCTTTAAAAAAGGAAAAATAAAAGTGGGAAAAATTTGTCTAAACTACAACTTCCGGTTAATGATGTGTGTCAGGAAGTGTCAAGAAAACGCCTGGAATATGTCCTGGAAAAAGAGTGGGAACCCTGACATAGCTAATTGAACTGGTCAGCATAGCTTCAGACGTTTTTCTGACAGACGACATCAGGAAGTGAAGAATGTTAGACATTCTAAACAAACTCTATTATGTAAGCGTGTTTTTCTCGGGTGCTGTGTGAAGTGGCTTGACAGATGTGGTGTGTGTGTCTCATCAGGAAGCAATCAGTAAATTTGTGTCTGAGCTGAAGGAGCAGGGAGTGTTTGCAAAGGAGGTGCGCAGCGCTGGTGTCGCTTTCCACTCCTACTACATGGCCTCCATCGCTCCAACCCTGCTGGCTGCTCTGAAGAAGGTACGTAGCTCTGCTGTAATATGCCACAGTGAAGCTCTGACTCCTGCTGGTACAGGGGCAGCTACTGGGGAGACTGGGAAACACATGCTGTTTGGCAAGTATTTGAATATTAACAGATAATATGAAATGTCGTCCTCCACCTGTGCAGGTGATCAAGGAGCCACGGCAGCGCTCCTCCCGCTGGATCAGCACCAGCATCCCGCAGTCTGAGTGGGACTCTCCTCTGGCTCTGTACAGCTCAGCTGACTACCATGTCAACAACCTGGTGAGCCCGGTGCTGTTCCAGGAGGGCCTCAGTCTGGTGCCTGAAAACGCTGTGGTGGTGGAGATAGCGCCTCACGCTCTGCTGCAGGTACACTCAGACCACAATATCAGCACTCTAAAGAAGCAGCTGTTTGATTATATATCATTTCAAATTAGACATATTTATGTATCTACTATTAAAGCCACAAATATTGTTTAAGTGACATACTTACAACCTATTGTGTATGGCTTATTGGTAAATATCATTGAGGTTTAAGCTATTTATTAATTCTGGCACCTCTCCCACAGAATGTGGGCTTATCTTTGTCTGATCTGAACAGTATCTACTGGAGACTAAAGGTTTAAAATGGTTTAAAGGTTGGGAATCCCTGTTGATTTTTCATCCATGTTTTTTGCACAGGCCATCCTGAAGCGTAGCCTGAAGCACACGTGTTCCATCCTCCCCTTGATGAAGAGAGGCCACACCAACAACCTTGAGTTCTTCCTCTCAAACATTGGCAAACTCTACATGAACGGGTTAGTAAACGCCTCTCACTGTCTACATTTAGTGACTATTGGTACATCTTGGAAGCAGTTTCAGATTGCTAACACTAGTTTAACACTCGGCCTCCGGTATCACTGCTTGCAGTTTTCTCAATATCATCGACCTGCAGAGCCAGAGAGCCGCCCCAGTTCTAGACCCACAGTATATTAACAACACAGAGGCCAAGTAATGTTAAAATACACCACCAGTTGTAGACAATTTGTTGAGGTTGGATCGATCAGATGAATGGTTTTTGAGAAAACTGAAGGACAGCCAGAGACACCTTCCATTTCAGTTGCATTAGCTAATTATTTTCAATGCACCTCTTTAGCATCAACGTGGATGCTAACAACATCTGCCCAGTGGTGAAGTACCCTGTGCCAGTTGGTACCCCTCTGATCTCCCCCTTGGTGCAGTGGGACCATGCCCAGACCTGGGATGTCCCCAAGGTAGAGGACTTTTCCTCTGGCTCAGGAGGATCCAATTCTGCCACCGTCTATAACATTGGTAGGAAATGTCCCATCTGGATTTAGACGCAGTTCTGCCCCCCTGTGTCACATTAAGAAACTGAGGTAATCAGTGCTTTCTTGTGTCATTTGACCACTCTGTGTCCTCTTGTCCCAAATCTTCTTTGACCAACAACAGACATAAACCCAGAGTCTGCAGACTACTACATGATTGGACACTGCATTGATGGGCGTGTCCTCTACCCAGCGACGGGTTACCTGGTGCTGGCCTGGCGCACCTTGGTGAGAAATCTGGGGGTTGTCATGGACACCACCCCTGTAACCTTTGAAGATGTCACCATCCACAGGGCCACCATCCTGCCAAAGACCGGTGAGAGCAGAGCAGAGCAAGCAGCGGTGTGAGTCAGGGGGTTTGATTGTGATTATGGTTCAATGTCTGTCTGATTTTGACTCTCTGTCTGTCACCTCTCTGTTCCTCTCAGGCTCTGTCCAGTTGGAGGTGCGTCTCATGCCGGCCACCAACAAGTTTGAGGTTTCAGAGAATGGAAACCTGGCTGTCAGCGGTAGGTGGTTTTAAGACATTTTGGTACCAGACATCCACATGATATGATTGATCTCGAGACATAAAAATAAAAACACTATTTCATATGATGTACTTACGGTTTGTAATTTAGTGCCTTTATAAGCACTAGAGTCTCTGATTCGTCCTGGTCTTTCTCATTCAGTACTTTTGTTTAATTTTCTGGATTTTATGTGCAGCACTTTGTAACTTTGTTTTAAAAGGTGCTATATGAATACAATTTGACCTGTTCTGCTTGTGATTTTTCAGGTAAGGTGAGCATTCTGGAGGATGCAGCGCTCGATTCATTCCATAATCAGATAAGTCAACAAGCCGCCAACGACAGCAGTGACCCCAAAATGAAGCTCACGGCCCATGATGTCTACAAAGAGCTGCGGCTGCGTGGCTATGACTATGGAAAGACCTTCCAAGGGATCCTAGAGTCCAACAATGCAGGTAAAAGGGTGTTTGTGTCTGTGTTGCTTTTTTACTGTTGCGTCTGTCATTGTTTGATTTTTTTTTTTTAGAATTACTTATTATAATGCACAGAAGACAAGAAAGTTTCCACTGTGCTGTGTTAATATTTTCCCGATATCTCCCAGACTTAAGTAGTGCTCTTGTGCTATATGTTTGTCTTTGTTGATTGGCCACTGTCATGTAATTGGCTGCTTCCAGGAGACTGTGGGAAACTGCAGTGGACGGGAAACTGGGTGACCTTTCTCGACACCATGCTGCAGATGATCGTGGTCGGGCTGTCGGGTCGTAGTCTGCGTTTACCAACCAGGATCCGCTCAATGTGTGTTGATCCAGCTTTCCACCTGGAGAAGGTCTGCGAGTACGCTGACGTAAAGCAAGGTGTGTGTTAAAAATTTGATGAAAAATGTATTTTCTGTAATCTGTATCTGAACATGAATCTTAACAAAAACATAGGGTGTAGATTTTTTATGTGAGATCTGATTAGAAACATGTTTACAGGCCTGTAAATCTTGAACTCCACATTAAACTTTTCTCATTCCCGTAGCTGTGGATGTCAACGTAAACCGTTGCCTTGATAACATTGTTGCTGGCGGAGTCCAGATCTGCGGCCTGCACGCCACCGTGGCCCCCCGCCGACAGCAGCAGCAGAGTCCTCCCACCCTCGAGGAGTTTGTGTTTGTTCCCTATGTGGAGACGGAGTGTCTGACAGCTAATGGGAAACTCGCAGAGCAGCTGAGGCTCTGCAAAGGTACAACGAATAAACCCTCTGTCGTTGTTGTGGCTGTATCACTTTTCATTATTAAAGATGACAGTTTAAAATTATTTAATTATTTATAACTCTTTTTTCCTACTCTCTCTGTCCAGGTTTAATCACCAGACTGCAGCAGAAGTTGGCCTCTCATGGCGTCAAGCTCTCCATCCCTGGGCTACAGAGGGAGTCGGACGGCCCTCTTCCCAGCCCCGAGCCCTCTGAACCCAGTCTGGTGCGACTGCTGGCCCTGCTCTGCGGCCTAGAGCTGAATGGGAACCTTCGGTCCGAGCTGCAGCAGACTGTGGAGAAGGAGAGGGCGTGTCTGCTGCAGGACGGCCTGCTGCAGGGTCTGCTGGACCACCCGGACCTCAGACACTGCCTGGACACCACCTTAGAAAACAGCATGCCAGGCAAGATCAAAGTCTTGGAGGTAAGACTGAAAACAAGTTGAAAATCCAATACCAGTCCAAATGCAGAATGCAGAAATACATTCTCCGACCCTCTCCACCTCTCCGACCTTTGTCAGGCTCTCTCCAACGACGGCCAGCTCTTCTCTCGCGTGGTAGCCCTCCTCAACATCCAGCCCATGCTGCGCGTGGATTACACCGCCACGGCGCCCGACCTGAGTCTCCTGACCCCGCATCAATCTGCCCTGGAGGAGCTGGCTGTCACATCAGCTCAGTGGGACCCCCTGACTGGCCCAGCTCCCGGAGGGGCGGTAGGAGGGGCAGATCTGGTGTTGTGTAACCACGCATGGGGCCCTCTGAGGACGGACCCTGAACTGCTGGTGGCAAATCTGGCTTCTGGAGCCAAACAAGGGGGTTTTGTTCTCCTCCACACTCTGCTTAAGGGAGAGACTCTGGGGGAAACTGTTGCCTTCCTCTCCAGCACCGCTCAGAGCAGCAGCCAGCAAGGACTTCTCACACAGGTCAGTGGAGATCAAATCACTAATGATGATAGTGAGCTTTTTTTTTATAAATAAATACAAACAAATAGTTCCTCGGTTTATTAGAAGCACATTCTATCGATCTGCACAACCACCCCCAAGATGCCAACATCAAATTGAATGTATGATGGGAGTTGATGTTTTGCTGATATTATCTCCCTCTTCTCACCAGGCTGAGTGGGAAAAGGTGTTCTCCTCAGCCTCCCTCAGCCTCGTGGCTGTCAGGAAGTCTTTTTACGGCTCGGCCCTCTTTCTCTGTCGCTGTCATTCTCCGGGCACACAGCCCGTTTTCCTGCCTGTGGACAGCACCGACTACAAGTGGGTGGAGACGCTCAAGGTGAGTGAATTGCATTTTTGGAGTCAAAATGACAGTTAAAGGAAGTAGAAAATTGTTTGTGTCATAACACATACTTTGAAACCTAATAACCAATCCAAATACAGTTTCCTTGTGACTTCAGTCACCATTTACAAATGTGACATTAGTCCTAACTGTGTGTTACTGTGCTGCAGGAGATGATTGCAGAATCATCAGACCGTCCAGTGTGGTTGACTGCCTCTCAGGCCCACTGTGGCATTGTCGGAATGGTCAACTGTCTACGGCAGGAGCCAGGCGGCAACCGAATACGGTGAGACATGTCCCTTACCGTACATACTCCTGTACCATAAGTGTACCATAAGTGTAACATAGTTGTACATAAACAAGTCACAGAACTTATTTTTCTTGTTTTGGGTCAGTCTGACGGTTTAATGTTCTTTTCTGGTTTCTCCTTCCTGGTCACCAGCTGTGCGTTTGTATCCAATCTAAACGGGTCTTCAGCTGCACCGACCCTCCAGCCGACACACAAGTCCATGCAGTCAGTGCTGGAGGGGGATCTGGTTATGAATGTGTTCAGAGACGGACACTGGGGCGTCTTCAGGCACCAGCTCATCACTCACGGTACCAAAATATCGGAATATTGCTTATTCTGATTCCAGATGCATTCTGATGTATATAACTTGTTTTCCCTTCAGTGTGTTTGATGTGCCCACGGCTTGCACCTCCACTGAAGCATCTGTCTGTGTTTTGTGTTTGTCAGATCTAAATGAAGAGCTGACAGAGCAGGCTTACGTCAATGTGTTGACTCGAGGTGACCTGTCTTCTCTGCGCTGGATCGCCTCCCCACTGCGCCACTTTGTGTCCAGCAATCCCAACGTGCAGCTATGTCGCGTCTACTACAGCTCGCTCAACTTCAGAGATATCATGCTGGCCACTGGCAAACTGCCACCAGACGCTATTCCAGGTAGAGAGTGTAAAGACACACAGCAAGGATGCACTTTCTGTGTTCATCTACCAATAGTAACACACAGCATTGTGTGAGTTACCACACAATTGGACAATTAACTTCTCCTGTTCATCCTACATCGTGTAGGTGACCTAGCTTTGCAGCAGTGCATGTTGGGTATGGAGTTTTCTGGTCGTGACCCAAACGGTCGGCGTGTGATGGGGCTGCTGCCCGCTAAAGGCCTGGCAACAAGTGTGGACGCTGACAAACGGTTCCTCTGGGAGGTTCCCTCCAGCTGGTCAGTGTTACATTTATCTGTCTGTGTGTGTGTG
>NW_023339651.1:21205329-21205669 GCF_004916995.1 Morone saxatilis | reverse complement strand
GCAAAAGCTCCTCCCTTTCTGCATGCTCTCACAGCAGCATAAAGGATAGTTACTATATAATACTTATGTTGTGTGTGCAGGACTCTGGAGCAGGCAGCCTCTGTGCCCGTGGTCTATGCCACAGCCTACTACTCTCTGGTGGTGCGTGGCAGGCTCCGCCCCGGAGAGTCTGTTCTCATCCACTCTGGGTCAGGGGGGGTCGGCCAGGCTGCCATCGCCATAGCACTCAGCAGGAAATGCAAAGTCTTCACTACAGTCGGTCAGTATCTAACACTCACATTACACACAAAAAGTCTTCTCATACTTATTTTTATATAAAAGCCATATATATATATATATA
>NW_023339651.1:21194467-21205229 GCF_004916995.1 Morone saxatilis | reverse complement strand
GCCTACCTGCAGGAGAGGTTCCCTCAGCTCTCAGCCGAGTCATTCGCCAACTCCAGAAACACCTCATTTGAACAGCACGTCCTGCTCCACACACAGGGCAAAGGTCAGACCCTTCTTCCTCTAGTAACGAGTTGTGTTCTCGAAAGTTCACAAAGTTTCAGCATATTCTCTCTGTTGAATTTCTAAAATGAGTTCCACGTTTTAAAAGCATTATTTTGTGTGTCTTTCAGGTGTGGATGTGGTGCTGAACTCTCTGGCGGAGGAGAAGCTTCAGGCTAGTATCCGCTGCCTGGCCAGACACGGGCGATTCCTGGAGATTGGCAAATACGACCTGTCCAACAACTCCCCACTGGGTCAGTAGTTAGTTTATTAAGTTGCTCCTTTGAATTGAATAAAAACAACCAATCCGAGAAAGAAAGATAGTTAACTGTTGAATATCATTCCCAGGGTGTCACATACTGATGCTTTGGGTCTGGGAATGAGACTGAACTATCTTCCTCAGACACTCTTATAAAAGTTACCCACTGCAGCTTTAAATCTTTTCTCTCACACTATAAATTTGGCTGTTACCAATGTTCTCTCCAGGCATGGCTCTGTTCCTGAAGAACGTGGCCTTCCATGGCATCCTGCTAGATGCTCTCTTTGAAGAGGGCAACCGGGAGTGGGAGGAAGTGTCCGAGCTGCTGAAGGAAGGCATTGTGGGAGGTGTAGTTCAGCCTCTGAAGACCACAGTATTTGAGAGGGACCAAGTGGAGGAAGCTTTCAGATACATGGCTCAGGGCAAGCACATTGGCAAGGTCCTCCTGCAGGTCAGTTTCACCTCTGACCTTCAGTCCTAGAAAGTGAAGCTTCCCTCCCCGAGTCTACTACAGCAGTATGTATCCTCTGACTGCTTCTTGTCCTCACACAGGTCCGTCAGGAGGAGAAGGGTGCAGCAGTCCAAACTGCTCCCCCTTTGTCTTTTCCAGCTATCTGTCGCACCTTCTGCCACCCTTCCCGCTCCTACATCATCACAGGAGGACTGGGGGGCTTTGGTCTAGAGCTTGCTCAGTGGTTGACAGAAAGAGGAGCCAAAAAACTGGTCCTGACTTCCAGATCAGGCATCAGGAACGGTAAGGCACAATGACACAAGGCAGTGGAGGTTGCTGCTCAGTTCCATTCAGATTCATAAGAGCAGTGAAGTGCAGAGCTAGTGAGCGGCAGAGAGCTGCTGGCCTTCAGTTTTACACATATTTAGTATTTGATAAGTGAGAAATGAACAATTCACACAAAGAAGCAGGATTAGAACTGCATTTTTCATTTTACTATGTTGAAGAAGCAGGTTACTAGACAGGAGTCGTTCAGGAGGCATTTATTAATAAGTAGTCATTTCCCCCCGGGGATTATTAAAGTATTTCTGATTCTGATTCTGATAAAAAATATGAATGAAACAGACGTAAAAACGAACCATGGGAAATTTAACAAAAATAACTTCTAACTCAAGAAAAGAGAAAAAGCTGTTACATGTATATTCTTATTGCTAGGTTACCAGGCAAAGCGAGTGCGTGAATGGCAGAGTCAAGATGTGGAAGTGCTGGTGTCCACCAATGATGTCAGCACAGTGGAGGGAACAGAGCGGCTCATCGCTGAGGCCCGTGCAATGGGCCCAGTGGGCGGTGTCTTCCACCTGGCCATGGTAACACAGCACGCCACCTCATCATCATCAGAAGCCCTCAGCTCTAGGTCCTTTTCAGGCCACCAGTAGCATTTTAAATCAGAATTCATAAAGTCAGATTTGTTGCAAATTATAAAAAAAGACAAATTATGAATGTTAGGTAAACATTGTTTTGACAATCCATGTCCAACTTTAATAGTTTCAGCCTAGGTGATGAAATAGTGGAGGCTATCTGATCTCACTAACTTGTTGCTGGTATAATATTATTTTCAGTGTATTTTTTTTGGGGAACTGTTTGTAGAAAAAATAGGCGAGACCTCGACTGTCTAATGAAGCACTTTTTAAAAGTGTTATTATTTCTTTCTGCCTACAGTTTTCATAATTTGAAATATCACCTTGACAGAATTATTTAATATTATGTTATGGTAGGCTTTCTGCACCACTGAGGGTAATATAACACTATAGCTTTTTATTACATCCATGCTCCATTCTGCTGTCATATCCATACTATACTCATACATCCATATACTAAACATACATCTATACCATACTCACACTGACCTCTCTGGTGTTATTGCCCCCAAAACTGCTTCTCCACTTTGATCTGAAGTTCATTTGCATGTTTGCTTTGACATTATCAGGTGTTGAAAGATGGCATGTTGGAGAATCTGACTCCTCAGCTCTTCCTCGATGTTAACAAACCTAAATATGACGGCACCATACACCTGGACAAGTAAGACACACAATCATCCTGCAGTTTAAATCCGTAATTGATTTTTTCTTCTCTGGATCTTAATGCACTCACTTCCATTCTTTGTCCAGAGTGACAAGAAAGTCGTGTCCGGACCTCAACTACTTCGTGGCCTTCTCCTCAGTCAGCTGCGGCCGTGGAAATGCCGGCCAGAGCAACTACGGTTACGCCAACTCAGCCATGGAGCGTGTGTGTGAAAAACGCCGCTACGACGGCCTACCTGGACTGGCGGTCCAGTGGGGTGCCATCGGCGACGTAGGCGTGGTGCTGGAGACCATGGGTGGCAACGACGCAGTGATTGGCGGCACCCTCCCGCAGCGCATTGCATCCTGCCTGGAGGTGCTGGACCTCTTCCTGTGCCAGCAGAGGCCAGTGATGTCCAGCTTTGTGCTGGCAGAGAGGACGGTAGTAAAGAGCGAGGCAGGAAACCAGAAGAGCCTGGAGGACGCTGTAGCTCACATTCTGGGTAAGAGCCAAGCTATACAAAAGCACCCCTACCAACAAAGACACTTCAAACAAGCTGTAATCATGAATCAAACAACAAAAATATAACTTCAGAGTCATAACTTCATTCAGAGTGGACAGAAACAGAATAAAACTCATCAAAATCATCTTTGTTAGTATTTCCACTGTTTCAACAATCACCCAACGCTGCTTTGGTCTACATAAACCCTTACTTCACACACAGATGAGAAAATAGCCACGAAACAGGCTGCTATGGCTGCCATGTAACATTAGCTAACCCTTGGAGACGAATGCGCCCAACCACTTTAAGTTGTTTTTGCCACTGGCAGGCTCAGATTGTGATTGTAAGTGTCTGACAACATTATGGAAAGGATCCCTACAGAGATAGACCTTTAGTTTGGCCATAATCAGCCGTAATATCACTATCACTCTCCACCAGACAAAAAAGGTAATCAGTACATTTCAGTACATTTTAACTTCATTCAAAATGGACAGAAACAAAATAAAAGCAAGAATGACGAAGACAAGAATACAGGAGATTCCCCAAAATCAGGGAGTTTTCTTGTTGAGCTCTTAGCAGCTGGTTTCCTTGATATCCTGACCCATTTCAGAGAATCTTAGGTTTCATTTCCAAACAACAGAGTCTCATATGTATACAGCCTAGACCATGCATCGTACTAGCTATCCTAGCGCGATTGGGAATTCGGTGTTTTGGGTGGGCCTGTTTATTGACAGACAGGAGAATGGGGGAACGAGAGCAAAGGGATGACACGCAGCAGAAAAGGGCCGCAGGTCAGATTGTGAACCTCTGGGCGCTGCAGCAAGGGACTCAGCCTCGGTACACGGGTCACCAGCTCAACCACTGGAGCTAACCGGGCACGCGCGCGCCCCCAACGCATTCATTTCATTCTGTTTAAGTGGGAACAGGCTAATGTCTGGGAAGTTCTTCCGAGTAATCTGGAGAGGTTGCTAGTTCTCTGGGAAGAACTACAAAACCCAGGTGTGATGAATCAAATTCCTGTTACTCATGCAGCATGAAGGGAAGACCACAGCATAGATGTTCACCTTCCGTTATGCACCGACACATCATTAAACAGGAACAGCTGGTTTGTCCTAGCTACATTTCTTAATCTATATTTTACACATGGGCAGTCTTGGGTCTTTCACCATGACCCCTGTTGACCTGACCGTTCATTCCTACCCATAAACAGGACACGAAACCCGGCGGGACATTGGACAACACAACCCAAAGCCTAATACCATTAACTCGCGCCATGTCGCATAACATTAGGCAAAATTCTACTACACCTCAGCCACACTAAGGCTCACCTATGAGAAGCTGTCCTTCTACCTGCCTGAACCCTCCTCACCACATCCAACCATGCCACGTTGTCCCTCTGGGATGTCAGACAGTGGCAGGCCTCTATAGAATCGCCGACTGTTCTGGTCCGCAGCCAGTGCCCATCCACATTGGAGTCTGTGACACCATAAGCGGGCCCAACCTGGCTTTACCTTGGACCTCAGTCTCCCACCACAGGAATGTGAGCGCCGTAGGAGGTCCAGATCTCGAGACTCTGGAGGCGTGACTACGATATTGTCGGTATTGGCCCCCGGGAAAATTTGAGGAAATGTTCCGCGCAGGCTCAGGCACCATCACAAGCAAAGACTTCGACTGCATGGCGCCAATCGAGCTGAAAGCCAGCTGGGAGTGGACAGAATGGTATGTTTAAAGAACTGTATGAGAGTGGCAAGTTTCTTGTAATTGTGTAACATCAAATTTAAATCCAGATCTTTGTTGTACTTAGGCAAGGTGATAGCGCCTTGAAGGGGAACACCGGTCAAAGCAACAAGAAAATAGGTCTCTGTATAATGTATCTCTCTTAACTGTGTATGTGGTTGTGTTTTGGCAACTTCCATGATCACTGCCAGGAGAGGCCAGCGCAGGCAGCCTGGACGTAGAGAGCGTGTCGCTTTGGTTATTTCAAAATCCACTCGAGGCAGACCGTACTCCCTCGCGTTGGCTCCGTCAGTGTGGAGTCTTTATGTTTGTGACCCGTTTATTGTACTGGAGAGTTTATGGCTCAACCCTTGTACGGGTGGATCCGCCCCACGGTAACGCCGGCTCAACAAAGATCCAGAAGCCAGAGAGGGGGGGCGGGGCGGGGGGACCGTGGGGTGTGTGCCCTGTCCTCGTCCATCCAAGTTCGAAGGCTCCACAGCTGCCTTTAAGCGCTCGGCTTTCAAGCTTCAGCTGCCTTGCTACGGCCTGGCAAGTGCACCAAAGGGTGAGGAAGTCGATGCTCTGAGATGTTTCCATTGAACTGATTATACAGTGGGTTGCACAGGGCTCATCTTAGTGTGCCCCTCTCCCTCAGCTGCTCCTCTGGACAGGCATCCAGTTCCCCTGGGCAGCCTACTATGTGAACTGCATCAGACAGGTTCAGCCAGGATGGCCCGTTATCGGAGTTGGCTGGCTACTCCTTTGGGGCCTGCGGTGGCATTTGAAATTGGGTCTCTCAGCTTCAGGGCCAGAATCGGCCCGTGGAATACCTCTTCTATTTGTATACGGTTTCACACTCCTACGTGGCAGCGTACACGCAAAGGTAAGAGAAAGGACGATACACACACACACACACAGTCTCTCTTCACTCTTCACTCTCTCTCTCTCTCTCTGCTCCTTTTTTTTTTCTTTTTTTTTTTCTTCCTCCCTCTTCCTTCTCTCTCTTCTCTCTCTCTCTCCTCTCTCTCACTCACTCATCACTCACTCACTCACTCTCTTCTCTCTCTCTCTCTCTCTCTCTCTCTCTTCTCTTCTCTCTCTCTCTCTCTCTCTCTCACGTCACTCACTCACTCACTCACTCACTCACTTCACTCACTTCACTCACTCATCTCACTCACTCACTCACTCACTACTCTCTCTCTCTCTCTCTCTCTCTTCTCTCTATATCTCTCTCTCACTTCTCTCTCTCACTCTCACACACTCACACTCACACTCCACACACACTCACACTCACACACACACTCTCACACACACACACACACACACACACACACACAGAGAGTCAGTGAATTAACAGTATGATCTGGTTTAATTACTCATGGCGGGTTGGGAGGGTTTGGAGAGGTGACACATATTAACTATTGATTTCTTCATTCATTCTCTTGATTCCAGAGCTACAGGGCCAAGTTGACACCAGGCAAAGAGTCAGAGGCTGAAACTGAAGCCCTGAGTGCCTTCATCCAGCAGTTCACTGGCATCGAGTACAAGAAGGTACACACGTGCACACACTTAAGCGCTCACTAAAGATTTTCACATTTAAGAGAGTATGTGGGTGCTTGAGCATGTCACGCGTAAGATGGGCTTGCAGACCAGTAGTTTACGTTGGAAATGTCAGACATTGGAAATTGGATCATTTCTACATACAATCTGGGAGTGTGAGGTGTCCTAGAATACACGTGGTATGTGGTTAGGTTCCTGGACCACTCATCAAGTGTACTTCTTAAAATTGATGACAGGTGATGTTACTTACACCTGAAATTCAGAGAATCCAAGCTCTGATTAAGTTCGACTGTACAAATTCTCTAATTTTCTAATTAACACTGAAATTCTAATAAAACACTGCAGTATATTTAATGTGGCTCAAGGTGACGTTAATGTCACACTGTCCACAACCCAAAGATATTCAGTTTACCGTCATAGAGGACAAAAGAAAGCAGAACATACTCACATTGGAGAAGATTAAATTCTCTGAAAAAGATAAATAAATGAAAAACAGGATATTATAGGAATGGACACAGAGAATATACATAGAAAGGAGTGATGAGATGATGTGTAACCCTCATATTTGATCTATCCTTGTGTCTGATCCTGTATATCACTATATATTGCTTCAACAAGTCAGTTCCTACAATGGTCTCCATCTAAATCTCTGCAGCTTCTGGAGACTCTTCTCCCGCTGGCGAACCTGGAGGCCCGCGTCAACACTGCGGTGGACCTGATCACCTCTGCCCACAAGAACATCAGCCGAGACTCGCTTCACTTTGCCGCCACCACCTTCTACCACAAGCTGAAGGCCGCTGACAGCTACGTTCCTGCAGCAAAATACCGCGGCAATGTGACACTACTGCGTGCAAAAACCAACAGCGAGTACGAACAAAACCTGGGAGCTGACTACAAGCTCGGCGAGGTAACTTACAGATCGCACACAATTGCACAAGGGTTTATTTAAAAGTGGAGTAAAGATTATTTATTACATTTAAAGGTTCCAGAAAATGAATTTGTCCACCACAGATAAAAGCTTCTTCTTTAAGGATGATGGCAGATGGGAGTATATTTGACTCTCTCTTGAATCTCTCTCTGTGGGTCTTTCTTCAGGTATGTGATGGCAAGGTGTCGGTCCACATTATCGAGGGAGACCACCGCACATTCCTGGAAGGAGAGGGGGCGGAGTCCATAAGCAGCATCATCCACAGCTCCCTGGCCGAGCCACGCGTCATGGCGAGGGAGGGCTAGACCCTCACACACCCTCACACCCTCCACCTTCTCACTAATTCCACAACATTCCCAAAACAGCTCTCCTCCTTCGATTAGGTCAGGATGTGTAGGTTTAATGGTTATGTTTACGTTCTGTGCCATTTACCCCCCAAAAACCCAAACGCACCTTATTCCTCATTATTGCACCTTCTCAACGCTCATTGGTCAATTCAATCAATGGACACTCCCCTCAACCTATCTGAGCTCTTAGCTGGTCTCTTCCTATTTGGGAAATAAAATGTGCTGTCAGTTTGTACAGTGTAAGTTATGTCTCATTATGTTGCAATGTTTCATTCAACCTGTTTTTTTTCTTTTTGGATTATAGAAGGGATACCAATCAGGACTGATTAATCATCAGTAATTTATCAAATACAACATCTGTATTTGTCTTTAATAAAGGATTTTTTTTTACTATTTCCATGGGCAATTTTCATCACGCAATCCAAGAAAATGAGGTATTAGATAAACAAGTAAAACCTTTATTATGAATTACATAACATAAACTAATTCATCTCACAGGCGTCAATGGAGGATACAGATTAAACTAACTTTAAGACGAAGCCTGATCCTTCTCTGTCGTGTCTGTTGGCCAACTGCAAATGTCTGTCAGCAAGCAGTAACATAAAATAGACTACCCTCATGTCCCTACATCATCTGTTCCCTGCAGCTAGTCCAGCTGATAAACCACCAGTGTACAAATCCTGTTGAGCCCAGGATAGCTCTGATATTCCCTTTGAGAGTAAATTGGTTTCACATACAGAGAAGGTGTGTCTGTTTTGCCTTCTGTTTCAGACATCACTGGAGGCATGTGTAAAGCACTTATCCACAGGGAGCACCATTAGTATCGTAGCTGCAGTCATGCTCTCTGTTGGGACTGTCAAATAGGTTAATAGGTAATTCCCCCATGTTACTCTGTTCTTCGGTCCCTGTGGACCGCACAGTCTATATATCTAGACACAAGCTAGGATATAGGTTAAATACCACACACGTACCAACTTGTTACTCCGTCTCAACAGACGGCAGATAGGTGAGAGAAATACCCAATTCAGGAATGTGCACTTACCAGTGCAGTTGGTTGCTGGACAACATTGCATTTGGTTGTGCCAAAAGATCCTGAGACTCTGCTTTTACCAGTAGACCTATTTTGTCATTAGCTGAAATAAATGATCAGCACTGATGTTGGTCTGAAAACAGTCTCACCTGCACAGAAAATGTACAAGGGTCACCTCGTAGATTTTTAGTTAATATTTCAATTAGTTAAACTATTAACTGTACTTAAAAACACGTCTAGATTGTAGTATAATATCTTATACATCATGTCCCACCTGTACTTCTCATATCAAAACAACTGGAATGGAATGCAGCCCAGTGCAGTATATATGAAAGGCTGGCTCTGTGGCTGAGCAAAGTAAAAGTCAGCTGCCTCATAGCTTTTGTCACATTTATGGTACTCAGCCTGTCTGGCTGCCAAAGGCTGCTTCGTAGTTGTACACTAATGCATGTTTACATGTTCGAAGGAGGAGTCATCTATTCTGCTTTAAATGCTTTCACTGTACATGTACATGTCCTTTACCCAGTGAAACCCCAGAACGGCGCTCTCTGTCTCTGTGTATCTGCACACAGACCTGTTAGACTGTAAAATTACTCCTGACCTAATGCAAAAGACCAATTATTTCTGCTAATATGACCATTTTGAGGCTGTTTTTTTTTTTCAGTTTTGTCTTTTTTTATTTGTTTATTTTGTCAAAAGGATATTTGTTTACTTGTGTGTCAGATTTTTTTGTTGTTTTCATCATTCGTTTGCCTTGAAGCAAAGCAGCAGCTGCTTGTACTGTTATTGTTGTCAACTGAGCCAAACCAAACCAAAACCCACTCAAATAATGAAAAGCCTCTAGAAACATCATGTGCTGCAAACACAGTATTTCAGAAGAAAGTGTTTTCACAGTGTGAATGACCTCTATAGACTGTACTGTACTGACTGTACTAAATGGGCTGTTTTGACAGGATACAGGGAAAGGACAATTTCTAATTCAGTGTAATTCTTAGGGTAAAGAATGATCAATACTCGTGAAAATGACCCCTGATACTAAAATGTCTAAAATGATGTTAACACAGAGCAACTTGTATTTCTGTATGTAGTGCAGCTTCAGTTATTAGGGCTATGTATTGGCAAGAATCTGTGGATACAATACGTATCACGATAAAGGGGTTACGATTCAATATACTGCGATATATTGCAGTTTTTAAAAATCTAACCACCATATGCATCAAATGTGAGTAAAAAACGTTATGCAACCAGAACAGTGGGTTCTGAATTTGAATTTATCACAGTCCCTGTAACATCCAACATCATAGCCCACAGCTTACGTGTTTTTGAGAATCGATACAATATCGCAAAACAAAATATCTCTATACTCGAGTGTATCTTTGGTAGGTGGGTTATATTTGTTGCTCTGCTCCATAACAAATGATCTGTGTGAACACAAGGTGAAAGCTAGTGACAGTCACAGTATTTTGATAGACCCAGAGTGATTATAATTAATACGTTTGGTACATAAATGTCTCACTTTTAGCTTTTAGGTTTGTGTATGACTACTAAGGCGCCTGTTGTATGTGGACTTAACAGATCTGAACAGCAGGCCCCTGAGCAGTAGGGGGATTCCCTCTGTCCTAGGATCTTTGATGAAAGGTTGTATCCTCCCTGTCTCTGACTCCCACTTGGTTTCATGACCCCCAGAAAGCAGTCCAGTCCCACTGTACAACAGCCAGCCTGACTTCTGAGACCTCCAATGTGGTCTATGAAGGGTCAGGTGACTGGAGGCGAATGTGGTGATTGATTGCAGTGAAAAGGAGAAGGAAGTGACAGTATATTATGCTCCTCTCTTGTATTGTAATATTTCTAGTATGTGTTGTTTCGACTAATAAAGGCCTCTAGCTAATCACTTTATGACTATTGTGTGTTTTTCAATAAATCAAATGTGAAAGATGGAAATAAGCATGATGTATTGTAATGTTTGAGATTGAACACTTTAAAAAAACCTAAAGTAAATTCCATTAGATAGTAGCCGGATTCTGTTTGACAATGGTACATTTTCCTTTTTCTTGTGAAACACGAGGAACCATCGTAGAGGACAGGGTGACAGGAGACTGATTAAACATCTTCAGTGCACTTTGTTGCAGGAAACTTGTACATATGTGATTCGTGAGATGCTGTGAAACATTGCAGAGGAGTTTAGGTGATACAGGGGCTATTATCAGATTTTTCTAGAATGGGAATATATTGGCAAATCATTGTTCATCAGTTTATGGGATAATATCTATGTATGATTTTAAATTATAAGATAAGATAATTCCTTTA
>NW_023339651.1:21191359-21194367 GCF_004916995.1 Morone saxatilis | reverse complement strand
CCAGTTCATACAGTCAGACTGACACCAGTTCATAGTGTTATGGTATTTTATCCACAACAGAAACTGCCATTGCTTCTGCTAACACAGTTAATAAATGCTTTGCTGGGACAATATCCAGTGGGAAGCCTTGCATGAGCAGCGTCATGCACAATAATTTGACCATGTCATAATGACGTTTGAGATATCTTTAACTTTCATTCTGCCTAGTCAAAACTGAATTACAGATATCTCTATCTGTAGTTTTGACTAGTCACAATGACGTTATAGATATCTTGAATAAAAAGTCTGACTAGCCACAATGTAATTACGACTAGGCAGAATACATGTTAAAAGGGCCTGCCATAGACAGCAGGCAGAAGCTGCCTACAGCAAGTCGCAGTTATCTGAACACAAATGAATACATTATTATGTTTTAATCCAATCTCTCCAACATTAGATCAGTTAGCACTAAATGCTGATTAAATGCTTACGTATGTTTGATAATGAGGAAGGTGTTTAGGCCAAGGGTTCCCAAACAGCCATCGCCACATTATTGTATGACGTAGAGCACAGTGCAAGGTTGATCAAAGAAACCAGTAACAGCTGCCAAAATTAGGGATGTCCGGATTCAAACTCAGAGATTGGTATCGGGGCTTATCAAGGCATTTTTAAATGATTGGTTTTATCTATTGATGCAGAGCGATTCAATTGTAATGCATGCATATACACTGGGTTTATTTTAATAACTTAAATGTACTTGAAGTGTGTGCTGTGCACCTGTATTATCTTGGGCCTCGCTATTGGCAGTTATTCAATATTAAATGACTCGGATCACATCAGAGGCTCAAAAACTTGATCAGGACGTCTCTAACCAAAATGAACTACACCAGTATCACTTCTTAAACCAAGACAGATCAATGTCTGAGCAACTGTGTCAAAATGGCAAGAGCATGGAGTCTACTGAAGTTGTGTTTAATTTCTCATGGAGATTCGCATACAGTGACAGTAGTGAAGTCAAATATTCTTAACAGCCCCGTGAATTGTATCAAATCTCAACAGTGAAATGCCAAATAAAACAAGTCTTTATTCACATTTTTTCAAAATGTGTACATCTGTTACTTCCTTTACTTCATGTAAAGATAAGATAAGACAGACTTTATTGATCCCACACTGGGGAAATGTACTTGTTCAGACAGTACATAGCATATAGAAAAAAAAGAAATACACATGAAATAAAACAATAAAATAGAAAAATACAAGATATATACAATATATACAATATTTTTATACAGATGTGATTTAAGTTAAAATAGAATATTGGACAGGTTACAGAAGAAGGTAATGGCATGTTGTAAAAATAAGTAATTGCATGTTTGAGTAGTCATTAGTCCCTCCAGGAAGTTGTGATTGCAACAACTGGCACAAGTTCAGCTTAACCCTGCAAATTCTGTGTGAGCTTGCATGTTTGTCCAGTCGCCACAATTTTCCACAAATTTGACCAATCATTGTAGTTTCCTGTGAGTTTCACCAATCATAGCAGTCATTGAGCCATACATCACCTAACTACTACTGATGTTATTGTCACTGGAACAAGTTGCCTTTTCATGAATTATACCAAAAAAAAAGCTAACTATTATATTCAGCCCCGGTGGATTCTTGTAAATACCATTAGGAGCTCTAGGAGGAACGCTGGATTGTTTTTCACAGATTATCTGCCCGATGCTTCATACTGTCAGGATAACTAGTCGAAAGATTCAAAGTTGAATACTGACAAAAAGTTACTTTTTAGAAGAAGCTTAGCCCTACTGCAGCTTTAACTGACTAATTCTTTCAGTTCTAAGTTAGCTCATGTCTATTGCTGTTGTCCTTGCTATCAGCACATTCCATAGTAGGATATTGTGTATGACAGCAGAACTGCTTTTGCCTACCTGAAGGTTTGTGTCCAGAGTGGAGGAAGTGCTGAATGACTGGAAGCTGATCGGGAGCTCTGCAGGAAAGTTGTCCCCTGAGAAGGTATTGTGCTTTCATTGAGCCTCCAATATTCAGCTGAATAACAGCTCTGTAACAGCTCACTCTGTAATGATGCTGCATTATTCAAACACAGGGAGAATACACCAGTGGCACCTGGGGGGAGAAGTGTCAGGATATCAACTTTGCTGACTTCAAATTCTACATAACTCACCACTTCCTGAAACAAGAATGTGAGAAGGATGACGGAAGGGACAAGGTTGAGGAAGGTACAATCATGTCTGAATGCGGCATAATATTTACCTGATGATGAATAGCAATGTTTTAACACTAGCATTTTAACTTAATGTTTATAATTGGGTATTCTTGTGTACTTTATAAGGCAGCATATTCCTTTTCTATAGAGAAGGTATAAAGCGTAGTGGATGTTAACTGATGACTGTTGTTAAGAACAATAGTAGGGAAACGTTAACAGGTACAGGAATGCCCGTTCAGAAGTCATCCCTCCAATGATTAGTGTCTCACACAACTCTTGCTCTTGTGTCCAGATGCCTTCCCCTTGGCAATGCAGGACCTTCTGTGCATGAACAATGACTTCCCTCCTCGAGCCCACTGCCTGGTCAGATGGTGAGTTGAGCACAGTCATTTTGTTTTTATGTAAAGAGAAAACTAGGTAACAGAGAGATAAGTTACGCAGGAAATCAGACAAATGTTTAAATTCAATGTATAATGAAAGATGTGATGCTGATGTGTTCTGCTGTAACTGTGTCTGTGGTGGCAGGTACGGCATACGAGAGTTTGTGGTCATCAGCCCTGGAACCAACTGCGAAGCTATCATCAGCGAGTCCAAATGCAATCTGCTTCTCAGCTCCATCTCCATTTCACTGGCCAACAGTGGCTGGTGAGTGTCATCACTCAAAGCTCTGATACAGTTTTCTGTCGTAGTCTAATGTGGCAAAAGGAGCTGAACTGAAAAGTTGTTAAAATTATAATATGTAACATTTCTGTCCTTTCTGTCCTACCTGTCTATATACCTACCAAACTCAGAGAAATCTGTCATT